>NW_008598097.1:0-105579 GCF_000691845.1 Merops nubicus
TGCGTGCATTTGCATAGAGGCACTTCAACTGAGGTGGATGTGTTGTCTTCCTCTAGCAATTTTCCTTGATTTCCTTGTAGTTCTTGCCTTCTGGTTCATGAAATTCTGGCTTTTGTCTACCACATTACTATAGGTGTCTCAGAGTACGTCCCACAGACAGCTCTGCAAGGGGCTTCAGTACAGGAGTCTGCAGTTTATATGGAGATGAAGATATCAAGAGCCATTCTGCCAGACCGAAAATACAGCTTTTATTGGTTCAGGTAGATCAAGGGCTGATTTTCAGTGCAGCTCTTCTCAGTTTAGATCTTTCCAGAAATACACAGGTGGCAAATAGACTTCCTCAAAAGCATCAAATATATTTAATTCTGTGATGTCATATCAACATAGCTTTTAGTAGCAGTAGGACAAAGAAGGTACATGACAATAATCTCTAATATGTCCAAAGTTCTCCTAGTTAGCAGAGAAACTCGGCAAAAAAATATATCATCAGCCTAGGCCAGGGGAAGCTCTGCCCTTCCAAAGATGCCATCCATTCACCTTGGCACTCAAGCCACAGTGCATTTCATTTAGTAAATCCTGCAAATGAAAAGGAATGTGCCAGTGAAAGACTCTGCCATTCAGGTGCAGCGTATGAAACTGATTGTGCAGGCATTACAGGCAGAAAATTAAGTGAGGGGATTCTGCATGAAAACTTCAGCCATGGAGTAAAACTGCCTGGGAATGATAGTCCTCAAGCCTAAGGGCAATATTGATGCTAAGGGAAATGGCGATAAGGACTGGCTATTTTAAGTCAGGCACAACACGTGCTAAAGCCAGCTCTTGCTCCACGGTTAAATCATCCATTTGGTGCTCAGATATTGCCCCCCAATGCCCCGCTGTATAAGCAAGGCCAGTGTTGATCAGTTGTGGGTTTTGAAAATGCTGCCCAAGCTCTGGTAGAAATAACCATGTTCAAAACACCACAGTGGGATATTCATGGATCAAGATACATCAGTAAAAAGAAGTAACATTAACAATTTGGAAAGAAGAATGATGCAATCAGCAAAAGGTGACCAATTCATCACACAGTTCCTGGGCACCTTAGGATGGACTGTTTGCTCCTCAGCAGGTTCTGGCTTCTCTTCAGTAACATGGATAGCCTCTGGGTGAGGGTAGAAATCTAACATATGGATGACTACAGCTGGTGTAAAAGATGTAATCCTAAAAGCTTAACCCCATCCCCAGTGATGTTAACTGGAGTTACTCTGTTGCTCTCAGTAAAATCCAAATTGGGCATGCGCCTGTTATTTAGTTTATCTCCTACTAAATCCACCAATCTTTCTTTTCTCCCCCAAGAAATGAAACCAAGTTAATATAACAATAACACCCATTGTTCACAGAGTGCTTACAACGTGCCCTGCTTGGCTACCGTACAGATGACAGAATGAGGCTAAGCCTAGCACTTTTCCAAGAAGTTGTGCTGGCAGCACTTGTGCTGTTTATATATAAAAAAATTAAATAATTTGAATGCCACCAAAGGTAAGCTGAAAGAAACAACAATCTCTGCCAAGCAAAAGAAAGATGACGTTGGTTTACGAAAATAGGTGGGGGAAATTTAAGTGAACAGTACAAGTAAGAGAAAATACATAAATTTTAAAATAACTGAAACCATATGCTAACAGAAGTAAATTATCATGTGTGTAACCACTGAGGTGTTTAATTCTCATTTATTATGTACATATCGTAGATATGCATAAACTTTAAGTCTTCATCACTTGCCGTTGTACAAGGTTTGCAGTAATCACATCTATTCATGTTCAACAAACTATAAATTACAGAAGGTTTGGATAACCTGTGCTCACACTTCAGACATTTATTCTGGTTTTCCCTGTTAGTGCTTTTCTACTTCTGCAGAAGAAGCAGTCTCTCACAACACGCAGGAGTACTGCTGACGCCCGCACTGAATGCCTCTTACGATGACCCACAAATGCCTTTCAAGACCCTCATGAATATCTACACGTGGACACAGAACTACCAAATGAAGTAAATTGCAGATGCTGTTAGATGAATGTTTGCCCTGTTGAAGAACTGTGTTAGACCTGGCATACTCAGGGTACACCTACACTAAAACTATTGGGCATCCGAATTTGAATTCAGATCAGAAGTGTGCTTTTGAAGCTCCCATTCGCTCCCATTCATCCCCATTTACTGCAATTTGGTATGCCTGATGCAGTCCATCTGCTCTTGGGTATTTGGTCTGTGGAATCAGATTTGCACTACTCCAGTGTAAATTACCTTAAAAGATATATGTAATAGCCTCACCACCAACTGTTTAGCTTTATGAAGTTAGTCTCATTGCCCTGCACTTGCTGCTAACATAAACACAGCCTTTCTACACTGGAAACTAGGGAGAAAAAAATGTGTTTTCCACTGTATTTCTGTTTAGCTTGAGGGAAATGAGACCTAATCTCTGTCCTAAGATATAAAACCTGTGTATAAACATATACCTGTTCCAGGAAGAAATCCTGGACAGGTAAGTGTGGTTTGATCTTACCCTGAACAAAATTAAGTGTGTTGCAAGAGAATCATTACACAACTATTGCAGTCTGAAGCTTTTCTGACTACTACTTCTCAGTCTTATTTTTCACTTAAGATGGTATTTAATGTAACTACATTTTATGGTGTACCATCTTCCATTTTCAGTTACCAGAAAATACACGTGCTTCAGTCTTGGAGTGGTGTAATGTCACAAGACTTGTGCCCATGTCATATAGAGGTAACATCAGCATCTCCTTTTTCTGAACATCTTGAAATGGGCAACATCTGCCAGTGTTTGCAAGAAGGTAGAGGCAGTGTGGTTAGCTCTCCTCCATGCATCTCCGTGAGTGGGTAATCCCAAGGCACCAGAGCACGGAGTGTTGCAAGGTGCCTCAGGCATAAGCTGTTTAGCTTGGCCTCACATACTTCCAAACCCATGGACAGGCGGATCATGAGGCAATGCTGCCTTTTCTCTTCGTTTAGAGTGGGCATGGTTTACGTGCTCAAATCACTGCCAGACGCATCTTGCCGTGCTTTAATTTTCCCTGGCAGAGGAGAAGTGCAGCATGGGTGTGCTCAGCGTGGCAGCACAGCCTCCCGTGCCGCCTGGCAGAGCACGCCCAGCTCCACACCACGGCGCGGCTGCAGCTCCAGTGTCTTGGCTCCCACAAAGGCATATCTGATGCTCTCCTACTGCAAAACAAACAGTAACACTTGAACCTTTTCTGGAAGGAATTAAAAGAGCAGATAAATGGGAGCTGATGGCGATAATTTAGCTAGTCTTGTGAATGTCTTGATTATACTACAAGTCAAGGCATAGACCAGAGTGGAAGACCTGCATGTGTGTATGGTAAAGTTTCAGGGAAACAACCGAAGGAGCTACTGACATAAAACTGGTACATTTGGCTCTACCCTGACCAGAATGAAGTGTCCCTTTCTGTTAGTGTTCTACCACAGTTTGGAGGATAAGCCCATCATTCTCAGCTCTGGGAGCAACACTGTGTAATGGCTGCCCTTCCATGCAAGGAGTAGGATGTTATGTATCTGCACCTTGGAAATTCTTGTATTTGTTTTGCCAACAAGTGAAAAAAGAAACTAAAAGGTGTTTTGATTCACAGATCAATTTATTTTCACTTAACGCCTTATGTCAGTGTCTTATCAAACGAGTTCCTGCTATTGCAGGTATGTAATAAAGGAAAAAAAATGTGTTCAGACAAATCTGCATCAAAAGGTTAAAAAGATATAAATGATCTTAGGAGAGGTATTCTTCCCCACTGCTAGAGAGGTTGGCATGAAGTAATGTAGTTGCTCCCTTTGAAGAACTGCCAGCATAAATAGCTCAGAGTAAGAATTTTGGTTTTCATAACAAATACTGAAATGCAAGAGAACTATGCATTGATGAATATACTGTATGGTTCAGTGGGACTAGACAACTCAGGCAGAGTTTAGCTACAATATAAACAAAATATCTTCCAAACTGCTTTTCTTTTTTTTTTTCTTTTTTTTTTTTTTGTGAAAGGTGTCAATTATGTAAAATGATTCCATGATAAGAATAGAATTCAAAGGCAGATGTGTGTCTTTCAAACTCATCCAGTCTTCAGACTTCCTCAGCTTTAGAATGCAAAGATCTCACCTGCAAAAACAACAGTGGAGCACAGAACACCAGCTTCTTGCAGCAGCTATTTGCATAGATCATTCATTCTCCTATTTGCTCTGATCTATCCTTGATTTCCACCTGAGTACCTTTGAAACATTTTTTCTCATTTCTTTTTTTTTTACTTGGAGAGAATGAAGAGAGTTTAAATAGGTAACTATTTGACTTTTCTAGCTTATTAAAGCTTTCCGAGCCTCCCAGAAGGCACATAACACTAACATGAGAGGAGTTATAGAAATTCCCAAGCAGAAAAAGAAGAGTATTCTTAACTCTGGGACAGATGTAGCTTGGAATTTACTGGGTACAATCTTTCAGTTTTTAATGTTGTTGCTCAACTAAAAGGTGCCTTATAGGTATCATGAGAGGAATCTGGGTTCAGATTTGTCCCACCTAACTTAATCTGCCCAAGCTGCAGACATTTTTTCTCAATTTGCACAGTTTTTTTTTCCCTGAAGTTAATTGAAAATGATGGGCATCTCTGAGGGAGGATTCAATTTATGTATCCCCTTGACACCTGCCTTAAGATGATTTATACCCTGAAGGTGTATGTCTGTGTCCACTGACTGCTGGAGGGACCCCAGATTACATGACCAGAGAAACAATTAGTAGGCAGTTAACTTCTTGGTTTAATGAATACAGCTCAGTGATATGGACACACTGAAATACTCACACAGTGCCCTGCAGTTTTTCTTTATCTTCACCCCCCCTCTCAGCTGAGCACAACAATGGAGCGCTGAAATGGTGACTGTCAGATCTGCTCCCATGCCTACAGTGTAGTACAGAGTAGCTCCTTCTGCTGTGTCATTGGTGTTCTCAGCACTACTCAGAGGTGGCCTTGTGCTGCTGTGATCATATGATTAAAGTACATACTTCCTCACTTATAGGCAGATACAGAGGCAAGCAAGTCTAGATCACTTTTAAAGGTCTGGTCCACATGAAATTGAGTGCAGTGCACCTGATTCCAGTGGGGCTGGGCTGCAGGGATGTTAATGGTTGTTTTATAAATGCCATCTTTGTGGGTGTGCATGAAACAGGGAAATTTTCCAAGACATTTCATTCCTTTCCTCCATGAAACAACCACTCGAAAGACAGATAATCTTATTCATGTTCTTCAGAGATCTCTAGCTTTGCAAAGGGTGTATGAGATGCCAATGCTATATGGAGAATGGTGCACCTCTCCAACAGAGTCCAGCACAAGCTCCTGGTACATGTGAGCGTGGCTCTTCCTGGCTCCAGGTAACAGGGTAATTGTACTTGGATTTCCTCTATGTCTCCTAGACATCAAGATGCTTTAGCCATAGCATCTCATACCCAAAGATTATAGACCAAACTAAACAAAGCCCCTGCATAGGTATACAAAGCCCAAAACTGCAGAAGCAAGAGGATTTTGTTGCATTTCTCTGTATGGATGTATGTTCTGTACGGGTGTGAGGCCCAGAGTGACAGGAGAGGGCAGATGCAGATAGAACCAAGCTTCAAAAAGACCACATAAAGAAATGGACTGTATGTCAAACCCCCACAAACTGTGTCTGGAGACAGATGGCTACAGTCATAGGATCATAGCATTGTTTTGTTTGGAAAAGACTTTTAAGATCATTGAGTCCAACCATTAACCCTACTCTACCAAGTCTACCTCTAAAGCATACCCCCAAACACCTCATCTACACAGCATTTAAACACATCCAAGGATGGTGACTCAACCACCTCCCTGGGCAGCCTGTTCCAATGCCTGACAGCCCTTTCAGTGAAAAGGTTTTTCCTAATGTCCAGTCTTCCCTGGAGCAGCTTGAGGCCATTCCCTATTGTTCTATCACTAGCTACTTGTGAGAAGAGATGAGTGCCTACCTCTCTACAACATTCTTTCAGGAATGTCCTCAGCCTCCTTTTCTTCAGTCTAAATAGCCCCATGTCCCTCAGCTGCTCCTCAATATGACTTGTTCACTAGAGCCTTCACCAGGTTAGTTGCTCTTCTTTGGATCCGCACCAGCACCTCTATGTCTTTCCTGTACTGAGGTGCCAAAATATGTGTGTGTTGCTTTGAAGGCAGAGAGGGGCAACAGTGGGGCCCAAGGAAAGCTTATGGACAGTACACACTCCTGAGCCCAAGCTCTGCACCAGCTGCATAAGTTCATCCCTGCTATCACTTGCAGTCCTGGCTCTGGGTTGGATTTTCCACAGTGCTCAAAGTGAAGTGGTCAGTTCTTCCTTGGTAGAGTAAGTCCATGTATCCTAACTACAATGCAATGCCGCCGCCAACTTCCCTTTACACTTTAGGTCCTCTAAAAGAGCCTCCTTTCTTTTTTCAGGTAGAGGTTCAATCTCCTGTCTGGAAAATTATCCATTGGAGCCAGTAGCACCAGAATGGCAATGAAAAGACACCAATAACATAAAGTGCATAGGAGAATAACACAGGAGACTGTTTAAAGGTTATAGTAGGATTGTTATTGTT
Source organism: Merops nubicus (assembly GCF_000691845.1). Lineage (NCBI taxonomy): Eukaryota > Metazoa > Chordata > Aves > Coraciiformes > Meropidae > Merops > Merops nubicus. Next base: position 6,621 of record NW_008598097.1, read on the forward strand.
TATACATGTAGCAGCACATATAAACTGATTGCATCATGGTCCCCCACTCATTCACGTGCTTGACTATCCTGACCTATGTACTTCTACAACTGCAGCCAAAGAGGTGAGTAAAATGTTTGCAGGTTCAGGCTCATCTAGTTACAGCAGGCAAGTGAATGTCTAATAAAAGGCTGCACTGGAACTAAAAAAAGAAAGTCTGCTGCCAAACTCAAATAGCAGAGTTAAAAACAAAACAAAACAAAACGAAAAACAACCTCTTGAAAATAGGAGGAACAAGTTTCCACATGTGCTTGTTTTCCTAGTAGTTCACCATTTGTGAATTCATATTTCATGATGACCACTCTACTGACAGCTTCTTTAGAAAGGTAAACAGATTGTCCTGCTCCAGAACAGGGGGAAAAAAAAATAAATCTGTCTTTACATTTACTCATTCTTGTTTTGCAAAATTTAATTTTCAACTGCTTACTCAAGTCTGAAGTATTTGAAGAGTGAGATGAAAAGGAGATTGATGGAAACATTTGCACTACACAAAGTTCCTGCCCTTCATTTTAATGACTGCTTTCATGGACATATCAGAAGAGGTCAGCAGAAGTGAAATGAGCTATGACTTGGGTGGTCTCTCTCAACTGAACCTCCAGCATGCAATCCCTCTTATCTCCACTGAAGTGGGGCAAGAAAGATTTACAAGGTGGCCAGGATCTGAATGAGATGAAGCCTGGAGAGCCTGACTGTTGCAAAATGTTCCCTGTACCTCAGTGCATGTTTCCTACACCTCAGTGTTTAACAGAGTTTTAGAGCAGGGCCTGTGATATGCTTAACACGTGGACAGGTGATGTTCTGCTCAAACAAGCTCAGCACCTCTGCAAAAGTTAACTAACCACAGAAAGGGGCCAGAGAGACAGCTAGTGTGAATCAGGAGAGCTCCTCCCATCTCAGAAGAGCTATGCAGAGTAGCAGTACTGAAGACACTGCCTAATGCAACTCTTTTTAGAATGTACTGTTTTCTAAAAGTAAAGTGGACAACAAAACCCAACAGCTCACATCCAAGCTGTCTTGTTCATCAGAAGGAACAATAACTGACATGAATGAAAGCATGACTTTTAATGAAGTTTAGCAGATCTGTTTAGGATTTGGATCTCAATGGGAGAACCTAGCACACAGACCACTTCCCTGAGCCTTTTTCTGTGTAGGCTGCTCTCACCGTGAATGCACCAAGTGGAATCACGCCCACATTGCTCCACTGTTATTGTGGTACTGGGGCAAAAATATTTGGCAGATATTTCAAAGTAAATGCTTCAGATGGAATGATGGCAGCTGAGGAGCAAAATGCCAAGATTAAGGAAAGTGTATGCTCGGCTCTGCAGGGAAGCTTCTCTGGAAGACATACTGAAAAGCAGTTTAGTCAAATATTCACATAACTGAGAGTAACTTGTACTGGAAATAAGACAACAAAGTGGTCAATACTTGATATGCAGTATCGAAAGGGTTATTCAGAACATTAAAATATTTCAACAAGAATAAAAATTCCCTGTCTGAATCAAACAGGTTTTAATTCATCAATACTATAAAGAATACACATTCCACTGGGGAATTCTACTCTAGTAATATAAATTCCTCTCAAAAAGATTGTGGTGAGGCTATGAGTATAGAAAAAAACGATATCTTGTGTTATTATGTGGCATGTTTACCTCACCACAACTTGGGTAACCTAAGTTTTTCCATTAGAAGTTGCTGTTTTCAGGGCTTTTTTTATAACTTGGATATCAAAATTGGTTTCCAGCTATGCCTTGGTAAACAAAGGCTCAGCCTGAGACCCACTTATAATACTAAAGTTTAAAAAAAATATTACTTTGGACACCTTTAGTTATAGTAGAGCAAGAAAATAAAACTTTTCTAGTCTCGTGCCATTTAAAAATGCCTTTGGTTTACAAAGGCAATTTGTTAAGCAATTAATCCAATTGCTCAAATTCCCTTCAGGGTACTAAAAAGTGAACAGTTGAGACACTAGACGTGAAAATGACTTTTCCATATGCAGTGACTACTTTTCATAAAAATTATTAATCCAATCTTTTAATCTGCTTTGCACATACATACAGTGGAGCTGTTCACCTGCTTATGCCAGCAAGAGTGAGTTTGACTTGTGGCAAAGACTGAAATGTGCTCTCTGCACCTTCAGGAGTCTGCAAAGTGTTTGGAGACTCTCCAGTGGACACTCCATGGTCTCGCATACAAAAGTGAGTATTTTCCATGCCTCCTGGCACGTCACTCAGCAGCTCCTCGAGGAGCCTGCTGCTTCCACACATATCATAGGGGATAATAATTCCATTTCTCTTTTCTAAGTGCAAGGTTTGACTTTCTGTTTGTTTATCTATTTAAATAAATGTATTAAAAACAAAACAAAACAAAACAAATAAAAACAAGAACTGGCAGGCTAAAATGTCCGACACTATAATTTATCAGTGTATTTAGCTAAGAAAGTGCAATTTCTCCCATAGCTTGTCCCTCTGACCTTTATGTTCACCTGAACTGACTGTTCTGTCTTTCCTGCGGATTATCACTGGATCCTGTCCTCTCCTCCCTCATGTCACTAAAAGCACTGAGCACTTCCATGGGGTCCTGGGCAGTGGGGGGAGCAGTGAGCAGAGAGCCCCCATGTTCCAGCACGGGTGGGAGCCTGTGCTCAGCCAACAGCTGGAGCTCCCATCCCACTGCTGAGCAGTGTCATTGCCATGGAGAACTGTCCCACACCTCCCAAAATGACATTTATCGTAACCTTCTTCTTCAAGGCAGAAGAAAATGAACAGAGGAATAATGTGCTAGGTGAATCAGAAGAAAAACACTTGTTTATTGCTCCCCTAGTTCTGCCCAGGTGTTCCCACACAAAAATATGGACATGTGCACCACATTATGTACGCACAGTAAATCCAGTGTTTCTGGAAGCAGCAAATGCTTCCCTTACAGTCTGCAGATACTCAGTAAGTTCAACACCTCTGTTGAAGTCCAACTGGCTGTACATGTGCAAATCTGTATTGCAGAGTGTGTGCTGTAGTTCTAACACTTTTTGGAAGCACTGCAAATAGTATGCAAGTGCTGTGTCATTGACACATGCGTGTACCATAAGTCCATCCAGCTTTTTCTGGAACCTGCACAACTCTAATGAATGTCTCACAACCATGTGGTAGAATTTCTCTGTGTGTGCACATCAGATGGATCTGAGGTGTCTGGGTATGCAGAAATAGCTGTGTCGTTCGTAATACATAGAGAAACCTCTGAAGAACACGGAATATTCTCAAAATCTGGCTGTACATAATAGCTGAGTGGAGATGCGGCATCTGAGATCCAGCATAGAGAGTAGCCCTCGATCTGCAAAGTTCCAGCCTTCAGATCTGATTTCTTTTCATCTTCCAGGTACAACTAATAGTTCTGCCATGCTGTCCTCCTCAAACCTCTGCTTTTATCTGCCGCAGGGCCCCGGCTTGGCCAGGACTTGGATGCAGAATTGCCCCACTGTTTCTGGAAAGAGAGTGCACCAAGAGATACTGGAAGCTTTCCAATTTCTAAAGCAAGATTTTATTAGAATACAAACTCATAAACTAGAACAAGGCATCTCTTTAAATTCGGTTAGCCCATACTACTGGGTGGAGTAGACTGCATGAAATTGTTTGAATACAAATCTCCTCCCTCCCCTCCACACCTTTTCCTACACTCCTCCTCTGTACTCCTGCAATTCTTAGTGGCTTCTGAGATTTGAACAATCACTGCCATCTCCTTTGTCTCTCAGATAAAGCATCTGTCTTTCTAGCACCTTTCAGACGTGGCTTGGCTGTGTTGTTGGAATCAACTCCACTGCTCCCCTCATGAGACTCCTGCTTCATGCAGCAGGCTCCTGGCTTGCTTCACCCGTTTCACACCACTTCTTCACTGCATCCACAGTCAGCAAGGTTCTCCTACCACACACAATTACTTTTGGGGTGGAAATATTTCCTGGTTCCTCAGAAGGGTGATGGCTGGTGCAGCAAAAAGGACAACATAAACTCTCCCTGCTCTATTGTTGTACCCCCATAAAAACCAGACAAGCTCTGAGCAGACAAATCACACAACACTGCCCCCAAGCCCAGCATCTTTCTCACTCTCATATTCTGCTGTTCTACCCTCCCAAGATATACCTTCCTGTTCCTGTGATTCATATTAAAACCTTCCTCTGTACAAAGCCTCCTTGAAAATGCTCTTTCTCAAGGAAATCTACCAGATGCATTAGTGGGGGGGAAAAAAATTGCATAAGAGGTACAGATTAAGCTGGTGGGTGAAATCAAGACTGGAATCCCATCCAGTTCTGACATTCTGCAAAGAGCCTCAGATAGTGTGGCCTCAGAAGAACAGAAATATTTAGGAAGTTGTCAAGTATCATTGCATATGCCAAAAACACAAGTCATGGCAAGTGAAAGTTGGTAGCATAGGAAAAAATGAATCCTTGGAGCCAAGTGAGACTAGATGTTTTTAGTTTGTTTATCCTGCTCGTTCTAGGTTAATGTTCTCACTTCCTTGAAACATGAAAAGTTATGAGAGCTAAATGAGTAGCAGTGTCATCCATGCTGAGCAACAGCATCTGGGAGAGCAGGTAGGACACTGTGATGTGTTCTGGCTGAAACGCAATCAGACCAGCAAAAAAAAAAAAAAACAAACTTTAAAATTTTGGCATTTATCATAACCACTGGAGCTGGGATACACCTCACATGGTTGCAGCCATTGGAAAACTGGCTGAATGTTGTGGGCTGGTTTATGATTCTTCTGTATCTAAAGGATTGTGGTCACATGCACTGATTACAAAGAATAATCCTTAGACTGCACTCCACCTGACTGCAATTTTGTGAGCTGACTCCCGTCCTGAACACTCCATGTGTATTCCCCACAACTCATCCTCTCTCCACTGTGCTTTTTGTAGCCTGGAAGACCTCACAATTCCCGAGATTCAGCTGACAGGTAGTAAGCAAATAAGCCAAGAGGAAGAGGAGTGTAAGGTGAGGAAAAGAACAGCTGACAAGTACGTTTGCTCAAAGTTGGTTTTTTTATTTTTTTTTTTTCTCAAGCTTTGCTGTAATTTCAACATAGGCACCACAGTGCTGAGCATGAAACAGGTATAGGATTTTATGGCTGGGCTACAAGCTCTGGGACATTACAGATTCCTATAAATTCAGGAAATTACAGATTCCTATAAATCCAGATTTCTAGCACAAACAGAATTATTTCAAGGTCTTCAGATCCATCATTTCAGTCTCAGACCCACTCAAACAGGAGAGAAGATAATGGCATCCATTTGAGTGATACTGAAATCAGTTCAGGCCAGACAAGTTACTTAATATGCAACATTTTATTCTATAAATATAATTTTTACTAGTAATTTATTACATAAGATCTAAGCTGTGCAAATATTTGCCTTTTTTTTTTTTTTTTTTTTTTTTAAAGCGTACTGAGCATCCTCCAGATAGATTGGAGGTACACACCTTCACTACTTCCCTATGCTTTCCTTATGTTTCTTTACAAATTAATGCATGTATCTGAAAATCCCAGTATTTGTTTCAATTCCAGAGAGAAATCCAGAGTCCTTTTCTTCTCAAAAAGGCATTGCATTACTCAGTCTTCATCTCTCCAGTTATCCTGAAAAAATGTCCTTTCCTTTCATATGTGAGCTAGATGATGCATTGCAGCTAAAGGAAGGCAGAAAAATGGATCTAGAGAAGGTCAAAATACAGCCATAAAATCAGGCAAGTAATGTACGTTTTCCAGTCTGAAAAAGGCTCACTTCAAGAATGATAGCTGAAATGCCCTGGTACCAATTTTTCTTGCAGCCAAAAAGCATGTTAAAGCTATTGGGCAGACGATAAAAAGTAAGTTTTATAGTGCCTGTTAAAATTGTTCATCTGGTAAAGCTGGTATGGTCTTAAGTATCGGCCTTTTCTTCAATAAAATAACTACACAATTAAGGTTAATCACATTTGATGGGCTTGAAAATCCTTGTAGCTTTTCTGTATGCAACATCACTGCCAATCTTTTTCTGAGTCTGCAGACAGAGGTGGAATGAAAGCAGCAGACGAACAGGAAAACCACCAGGCCACAAGATAAGACAGGCAAGTCTAAAAAAAGCAAAGGTTATATTCACATTATTTTGAAGGCAAATGATCTGTTGACCTATGGAAAAACCCAGGTGGTTGAACAGCTGGGTGCATTTCCTAGGGATGGCTTAGTGCATCTGGAGGAATGAGCTGCTGCACAAGTAGTGTGCAGTTACCTGCATCGCACCTCTCTGCATGTACCTGCATGGCTCAGAGGGAACTCCTTCCACATTTTGATTGTGAGCTATTCTAAAAGCCACTCATCAGGAAAAAACTCCTACACCTTTACTGGCCCCTGCCCAAAGCTGCGGGTCCTCCTTAGTGCCTAATGTGCCTTTTTATTCTGCCTGCCTATTTGTCTTTTTGTCCTTACTCTGAAGAATGTGCCAACACAGAATTTAGGAGCAGGTTGTCAACCTGGGGAAATGATCCCAGGGACTGTAAGCACCACCAGCAAAGTCCTCTTCTGGGATCAGGCCAGTGCTTGAGTCATGGCCCTTGTTCATACTCCTTACTTAAATCCATTGTCAAAGTTTCCACCTCTTTTCACAGATGTAGCCAGCTCTTTGGAAAGGGATGGGCAGGGGCAGTACAAGCTGCTGCTAGCCTTTTGTTTCTTCATGCCTCTAAAAAGATCTCCAAAGATACTAAAACTTTATAAACTCAGAGGAGAAAATTACTAGGATGAGATCCAAGAGGACAATTTGGTCCCACTCCAGAGGATGGTTTGCTAACATGGATAGGACCCATCAGAGGACTGACAGCAGGGACTTATCACAAACTGGTTAGTTATGTAGCACATGTAAAGGAGCTAAATACAGAGAAGTTCTAAACACCTGAAATTATAATTGGTGTTGCAGGGAGGTGGAGGTGCTCTAAAGCTCCCACAGTTTGGCCCTAGCTAATCTGTCCTTCAGAAGAAAGTTTCCTCCAAACACTTATTTTCAGGAGAATCAGAAACAACCTTTTCTTTTCTATCTTCTCCTGAGCTCTTATTTATTTTTGAGTAGAAATAAACTTGTGAGAGCATGGCTATCTCACATGGCCACTGACAGTTTCTTCAGATGTCCATTTTCTCAAATTCTCCATTTGTGTATATTCTGCAAATTCAGAGACTGTTTCTGTCCTGAGTGCCCTGAAGCACTCTGTATTATCCAAAGTACCTCACAGCTACAAACATTTGGGTTACCAACATCTACCCACTGAAAAACCAAAAGTTTTATTTCAAGGTTAAGGCATAATATTCTACTCCTGGCAGAAATCTAAAGGCTTTGCAAAAAATATGAAAAGGCGATAGGAAAAAAGAGTGGATGGACTCCCAGCCCTCCTGCGGTCAGCACTGGAAGTCTCAGGCTTGTGGCTGGGGCCACAAAGCACTTCTGTCAGAGAAGCTTTCATCCCCAGACACCAGCTGCTGAAGGTATGCTGGAGAAAATGCCTGCTGATCAAAGATGATTGGGGCAGGATTCATCTAACCTAATTTATCCACTTAAAAGATAGCCAGTTAGTTGATCTTAAGTAAACAATAGCTCCTGGGAAACAAGAGGACTCTAGAGCTGCAAGGTCTTTGCTGATAGAACTAACATGAGGACCTCAGTGCTGTTACCCAACAGCAAGTGGCCAAAATTATGTGAAATGAATCCTACCCTAAGACCTTTTCTCCCAGAACTGATTTTTTTCTACTTAAATTCATCAGAGCATATTAAGAACATAACCCTACAGTAAGCTCAAGTAAACGAATTCTTCTGCTCACAAACCCCATCTGGCTTCCCTAGGGTTCTGGACTGGATTCTGAAGGTTTTTGCTATGTTTGGTCTTTTGTCTGTGTCTTAAGGCCTTTTGATAGAGGGATCTTCTTTATTTATAAGTTCCTGGCTTTCCTGTTGCATCCTTAGCACCACCCCTTTGACACTGGTTTAGGATAGTGTTGGGTTTAATATTATTACTATAGAAGGGAACAGTATAAAACTCTGTATCTATCATTTACTAGAGTGGATAAAGCTGAAACTTCTTGTAGTGACCTGGAATTTTTCCATTCTAACAAAGCAACTTTTTAATTTAAAAAGTGATAGATCTCAACTAATGCCTGCAATTAAATGCTGCTATTGAACGCCATGGTAGCTTTTGAAAGAGGGAAATCTCTTTCTGTGTTCACTGCAAATGATTAAGAGACTGTCAAGTTTAAAAAATTGTTGGCTCTGCTTAACACTTGCTAATCATAGTATAGACTGTTTTATCCATTTATACTCCCTCACTTGTCTCCTTCATGTGTCTTATATAAAAATTTCCAAAGTCAGAAACAACAACAAAAAAAAAAGACATCAGCTAAGATAAAATGGCACAAGATTAAAAACACTTAGCAGTCATAGAACCTGGCGAGAAAGAACAAAGAGATTTAAAAATCGTCACATTTTATAGCATTAGAATGCCACACATTAAATAAAGATTTTGCTGCTGATTATATTGTTATGAATTCCATTGTTCCCATGCCATTGGCCTTCGGGACTTCATTACTTATGTAATTCCAAGACCTGACACAGCTAGAGTGAAATGTATCTGATCTCAATGAATGGAATCAGATGAAAAAAAGTTGATTTTAGAAGATAAAAATATATTTGAATTTTACTGTGAGTCCATTGATTGGTGACAGATGTTACCATTCCCATTTAATTATTCTTGATTTATATTCCAAATAAAAATATAGATAGATGTCAAAGTATTTGAAGTCATGCAAATAAAGAGCTCATTTAAACAAAATTGGTTTTGTTTTTGTTTTTTAGATTTTCCATATTAAGGGACCTGATTCAGAGTGCTACCCACAATTTTACCTGTATACATTAAAGTTCTCAAACAAAACAGCATATGCTTATTAAACAAGGGCTAGGAAAGCCTGGGGCTGTGGGAAGAGGAGGGGGCAATTCAGTAGGAAGTGTTCTGTAGTGGGTGCTGGCACAGAATTCCAGCACGGTACTGTGTCCACAGATGTACGTCAAACTGATGTTTCATGACCACCATGTGTTCAGAGATATAGATATGAACATATCTAATAGGCACTGTTTAAAAGAAAAACATACATAAATTCCAAGAAACTGCCAATTTAAATTAAATATGTAAAACTTGACTGATTTTTTTTTAATTCATCCTGGAATATGAGCACATACCTTATGCCTTTTGGATAAAGGTCTGACAAAGAAGAATGTGTCTCTCTTTCTCAGCCTGCCTGTAGCACGAGAAAGAAATCTCTGTCCTGAAACTATACAGATAATAAACTGTAAGACTTTTGAGGAGGAAATGGAAAAAAAAAAAATCCTGTTTATTTTAAAGTAATGAAAATTTTTTATACTAAAAAATCTCGTACTTTTCTTCATTTTTCTACATGTTATTTTACAGCAAATATATTTTACCATAGTCTTCATTATAAAGTAGTGCAATTGTGATCAAAAAGGAAGGTTTCTTTTCTTTACTCTCTAGAACTGTAGCAACAAATGCACTTGAATATTACAGATTCAGTATTTTAGAAGCATGAGACACATATAAGAAAAACCTCATTGCAATGAGACTACGTGTAGGGTTTTTTATATTATTCAGAATATGTTTAATTAATTAAAAAGAATAAAATGCTTTAAATAAGCAAGTTAATTCTTCCTAATCCTTGGAAACCTAGCAACATTTTACTGTGGTCCACAGGCAGATGCCTGATGTATCTCAGGCATTTGAGGCACTCTGAAAGAGACTGATCTGAGCCTGAAGGAAGATAACCAAATACAGGCACTCAACGCAGATGTGCAAACTGTCAGCCTGAAAATGGTCATGCCTCACCATTAACTTTGTTGACAACTTTATATGGCCCATGGTATATCTTATTTCCAGTCTATTCTCTCCTTTACTTGTGCTTGCCATTGAAATGAGGCTCTCACTGCTGCGTGTGGTTTGGATTTAAGAATAAAACTGTTCATATGGCCGAGCAGAGCCTCAGAGAGCCAGTGGCTGTGGCAGAGCCCTCATGGCCCTCTAGCTGTGCGGGGCCTCTCTGTGGGGCAGGGACAGCCTGGGCGACCACCCAGCTTCCGAGGTTACTGATTTGGAGCCTGACTCCTGTGGAGGGTGAGGAGCTGCTCTATGGCCAGGCATACCTCAGCCACTGCTGCAACAGTCTACACACGTGGGAGATAGGAGCCTTTGAAACAAATTGCACAAGTATATGACTGCTAAATGAGCTGCTACTCCATTTCAGGACATCCTGATGGCTTTTCACATTTTCTTGGTGACCCCTGTTTCCTCTGAGCTCTTCTACCCATTTTTTATTGGAGTAACTTGTGCAAGTAGTGGGTGACCTGGTAGTGCTTCATGGGTTGCCAGGTTTGGACCCATAAAAGTTGCAGTGAAACCATGATTCCATGACTGATGCTTATCAAGTGTAACATTTTGTTCTGTATAGTCTTGCTGTCCACCTGAAAAACATCTAGTACACATTCTAGGACACACTTAAATTTCTCAAAATGTGGCCTCAGATCCTGGTTATGCTCTTACTTGAAATAACTTATCCAAGCTGTTCCATGGATTTTGTGTTCCTAGGTTTCCTTTGATGTGGTACACTGTAATTTGTACTACACTGCCTGTCTTTTTTAAATACGATGCTTAATCATGTTTCTTTCTCAGAGTCTTGATTTAGTTATGGATAAAAATTGCATGCAGATTTTTTTTTTTACTTGCTTCTAAAGATGACTCCATATACTGCAACAGGGGAACTTTATATTGTTACATAAAATATCACTAAGTACAAATAAAATTCTGCCTCTGGAAAAGACATTTCTCTTTGGAACAATCTCTACAGAAATGTATTTTGCCATTCTACTAAAACATCAACAGCTGAGGAGCATGACAGACTATTTGGCACTCTTAGAATTGACTTTGCCCTGCACAACGTTTCTGTTGCTGAAATAAAGGTATAGTGTTACACCTTCAAACCCCCTATTACTGTAATTAAGAAAACCAGCCTTCTCAACATGTTCCCTTATTATTATGTTGACAGGAATGCAAATAAATGAATCATTGCAGCCTTCAGTCTTAATGCAAGCAAAATGTGAAAAGGGATGGGAAAAAAAAAAAAAAAAGAAGAAGAAAAGTACTGGTTTTGCCTCCCACCACCCACTCCAGGGCCCACTGAGAACCACTCAGAAGAACCACTGAGCTGCAGCATAACTTTCATATAATTGCAGGCATGTTGAACTAAGTAATTATATTCAGGACCACAGGGACATCATACTGGCCACGAAAGAGACATAAGGGAAGGGCCTGGTTGGTAGGGATATAGCATGAGACCAGTTTTCATGAAATAATCTCCATGCTCCTTGCACTGTGCTGCTGAGCTGAACACCTAAGCACCCTTCTCCTTGAGGCCGTCTGAGACGTACACATGTTCCCAAGCACACAGCTCCTCTGAGCAGCCTTACCCAGCAGGCTTGCTCAGAGCATGCTACCATCACCCCAAAGCAATGAATTCAATACAAGACATATCAGCCACACTTAGATGATCATAGCATTGATGTGGTCTTTGTATGATGGTTAAAGGCCAGAGCGATCATGCAGGAAGAGAGAAAACGAGATAAAAATTCCTCTGTGGCCTAGGGGTTCAAAGCTAGTCTTCCAAAAAGAATGTCATAAACTACAGAATGAGGTATCTTCCACCTTCCCTTCTCCATATTAGTAGTAATTGGATGAAAAATAAAAGAACAATACTGAATGCAGGCCCTAGGATTTGGTGTCAGCCTGATTGCCTGTTACGTTACAGTATCATGCTTCCTTGTAACTGTTCTTCTAGCTTCATGAATATTTATGGTGCTTAGGCATCAAATCTTAGGAAGACAAATTCTCTTTTGGCAAAATCACATGAACTTCCAGGGGATGAGGGAGAGTGAGGTCTGGATTGATGTTTTAGACTCAGGTATCTACCTGACAGCTAGCAATCCTGAATTTTAGGCTCTTAAAAACTTTCTGAAAACCCACCTTGTATAACATGAGGGAACTAAGAGAGGCACAGTTCCTATGCTTTCTTCCCTGAAGGTAAAGACATTTATACATGGTTCTGGTGTGAAATACAGCAGGCAGGAGGAGGGAAAGGAGAGTATGTGTGACCCCAGCTGCTATATCAGTATAACCTGGAGCAAAAGCACAGCTTGGCCCAAAATTAATCCACTACATTTTTTTTTTTTTTAAGACAATAATAGTGTTGCTTTTCCTTTAGATGCAAAAAACGAATTCAGTTGTGTTTGGTGTCATTCTAAGCAAAGATAGCCTGTGAAATGGCTAGAGATTCAGTTAATAAAGACGTGTGTGAATTGCTCACTGATGGATGTAACACTGAATTCACAGGCGTCCTCAATTGTTAATGGAACCTGAAAATTGTCAGGAAGATGTTGCAGTTCCATTTGGCGTGACGCCCACCCTCCCCGTGCTGACAGCTCTGCAAAGTTACATTTTTGAAAACATATTTTCTTAATGCATTTTTTGGCTAACCCAATTGTCCCCATTACTTCTGAAATGCTTTAGTCTAATTCACATTAACTGGCTTACTGAGATACCAACAACATTCTTTTTATCCAGGATCCATTGACTAGACTTACAGAACTGCTGGTATTTAAAGAAAGTTCAAGCCCTTTCCCGACTGCTGTAGGGCTCTGAATTTCTCTTTTATCTGCCTCATTAAGAATATTCCATCGTCTGTACACATAGTAGGCAAATAGCTTTAATATTTCCTCAAATGACCTCTTTTCTCCTGTTAAAGCTGATCGTACTGATAGAGAGCAAAGAACAGTGGCTCCTAACCTGGAAATCAAGGGCATACAGGCAGTCCTCAGCCTTTCTTAAAAATATTCTCCATGGTGTGAACTTTTCAAATTAACAGACCATGGAAGTTTAAGTTAAATGTACTTGAAGCTGAAGTGCTGACTGCCTTACAGAAGATCACCAGTGGTTCACCCCATTTTAGCAGTCATTGCTACAGGCTCAATCAAAAAAGGATTTCTGTGGGTCTCACAGACTTTGTGGCAGATCTGGGCAGAGGATTTACAGAGAGAAATATCCACAAAGCCACAGATTAATGTACAATTACAAGGATATAAAAGAAGATGCATATCATTTGCATGGGGATGAAGTCTTGAAATGAAATGTGTGAGAGATGATTTACACACATATTCCCTTTACAGTATGGAAATGCTTTCTATTAAAACTTCCCAGAGAAATTCTGACAGAACTATCAGAATGTTCCATCACAGTATCCTGCACTGCCAGAATCAAATGCCTTTGTGATTTATTTTCCTGAAATTTGGTTTAATAGCTTTTATTTCTCTAAGAATTTATGATAGAAAATTTCTAATTATGTTGAAATTGCATTTTAATTTTAATGTTTTATATAATAGTTTTTAATTGCTTTATGTCACAATTAAAACATTTTATTAAAAATATCCCAGGAGATCATTAACTCTGGGGAGAATGCCCATCATTTTTCACAAAATCAAAATTAAATTGAAATTTGATTTTTCAAAATCATGTGTAAAAAGGCAGCCTTGGCCTCTGTAGAACACTCATGTCATTCAGGGTAGCAGGTTAAACAATCTAGCAGTGGATTGATACTACAAAATCAAAGTATCTGTGATTACATTCAACCAGTATCTTCGACAAAACACAGCATTATTATTTTGCGATAATCTGGTCAGCATGAAATTTAAGTCATGCATGTATCATGGTAGTGGATTTTGCACTGAATTAATTAAACTGATTGGCTGACTTTTTCCCAGGGAACTCTTTTCATGCTTCTCTGAAAGACCTGAGCACGAGACTCTAGATATGTTTTTTCAGGCTTCATGTAATGTACTTTTGTGCTAGTGTAGATCTATAGACTGCAGTGGAGATGTCCCTCATGTATGCCCTCTTGACATTAAAGCAAATAATGTTTCTTAAACCCAGTAATCCAATATGCATGTCTATAACCAAATTGTTGTATCAGATTGACAGGGATGACTGCTAAATTCTCTCAGACTGATGACAAATGCCAACAAAGTGCAAGCTTAGAAGATGTTCAAAGAAGAGGCATTTTTTAGATAAATCACCTGCAGATATCCTAATTCGGCTTCCCTATTTCAGCTAGTCACCACTACATGTTTACTGCATAAAAATAATCACAATTATGTACATAAACATCTCTTATTTGGGAATTCATTTTTATGATGAAGACACTAAAACTAAAACCTTAAGATATGGAGTGCCTTTCTATGCATAAATAAATTCAGGAAACATTACAGATGCAGAGCATAAAGGATTCATCTCTCCAATCATTTTGGTCAGGATTTTGCTGACTGTTCTGTTTTATCCATCTCTACTTCAAATGGGTTTCCCTGTCCTCTGACTGCCTTACACCACGGCTGACAGCATGTCACCGTATCCAAATCTTTCATACATACAAGGAAGTCAAGACTAGCATCACATACCAGCATGAATGTGACCACAAATTTGCCTCCATAAACAGAAACACTTTCACTATTATATTTCCTAATTGTCCAGGAAAAAAAAAAATGTATGTTGTAGTGTGATACAGTACAGAAGGACTTGGGTGGCTTTTTATGCTTGGGCAGAAGCTGGCACAGACTATTGAATATTAGATTTACTCTGGGAACTTGGGCATAGCTTTTGGTCTGCAGGCTATCCCACAGTGTCTTCTCTTCTGCCAAGAGGTGTATACTCATTTACTAGATCCCACAGTTACTTCCAGCATCAGACACAAATTTTGTAATGGTTGAATGTACCAAGATAGCAGCTCTAGAAAACTGATAATAAAATAAGAAGTGTACACAAATGGAGGTTTATAAGCTCAGTCTTTTGTTCTCAAGAGGTTTTGAGGTTGGGATTTCTTTTACTGGCATGGTAGGCTGTGGAGAGTTGTCATTCTTGTTTCAGACCATGTGAAGCTTTCAGGTAGGCAAGGGTCACTTCCACAGGACTCTGTGTGTGCACTGTGTGATGGTGAGGGTAAAGTCAGAGGGCCACTATCCTCAGGAGAGAAGGAAGACTTTCAGATGTAATTTCTGAAAGGGTGGATTGTGACTGCACAAACCTTCTGCCTTGAAAACCCCGTTGACTTCAATGGGAGTGTTGCCCAAACCTCTCACACTGCCTGAATATTTGATGATATGGTGCAATAAGGCAACAACAATCCCTCCCCTCTGCTTGCCTCAGCTCCTCTTTTCCCTGTCCATCTCTCTTCTTTTTTTTGCATAAGATGTATTTCTTCCTTCACCCATTCTTTCCCTCAGTTTTACTTTTCCTGCTATCACCTCACATCCTTTTTAGAATTATTTCTGATGCTCATGAGCATTTATTGTTCTTACATAATCTTCCCTAATTATTCATGTCTTGAATTAACTACCAGAATTTTGTGATTTTATCCACTGAAGATTTTATACTTCTTTCCAGGTATAGGGATATGATGGGGTGTGCTCACAGCTCAGCAGCTTGATAAGCTGATACATTTTTGTTTATACTCTTTCTCCACTAATATGTAGTCTTTCTTCTTGTTTAAAGACAGTGAACACCCCACTGAACTTTCTTGCATCTGAACCTGCTTTTCACTATTACAAACACTGTTGATCACGGTGTGCTTTTAAATTGCAGGCATGAGGACTGCAAAACAGGGACTGCTTCAGCTCAACAGCCTGGTGCATTCTGGAGAGAGGGAAAGCTGCTCTGGTCAGAGTGACTGTGCAGCTCAAATAAAACAGCTCAGGAAGGAAGGCACAACACTCCCAGCCCTGCCTTGCTGCATTGAAATAACAATCCAGACACAAAAAAATCAAAAGAAGAAAAAATAATTTTATCATATTTGTTATTCCTATGCAAAATATAATTAATTTTCTGAGTCTCAAGGTTCAAGATAATTTTTGTAATTCCCAAAATGATCGCGTGAATGTTCTGGGGAAAAATCTCCACACCCCTAAATGAAAAATTATCCTTTGTTGCAAAGTTATACAGTGCTGTGGAGATTTAGCAGCTGTGGAAATTCTTCATTCCTCATGGCACCATCTCAGCAACGTAAGGGAGCAGGAGCCGCTCTCCACGGCTGGGTTCGTTGTTTGGCTCTATGCTGCCAATTTTGACTGGCACTACAGCTATGTGGGCTCAGAACAAGGAACAGGATTCCCAATCTCTTAATCTCTTAGGCTGGGTTTTGCTCTAATGTTCAGGCACAGATCTTATCAGTTCTCATTTGCTTTTCATGGAATTTCAAAAGTTATTGCCATCCTCTAAATTAGTCCTTGTTCATACCAGGAAAGAACAATTTATGGTGATGGTGGCACTAATGCAAGTCCTGGAATAGCCATGCTTGGTCCCTGTGTACTTTGTCACAGAATTACAGAATGTTAGGGAATGGAAGGGACCTCTGGATGTCATCAAGTCCAACCCCCTAGAAGGGTGTTGTCCTAGCAGGAATACTAAGAGAGGACCCTTTTGCTGCCAATCTGGTAGCCCAGCATGGCTGCTCAAGTAGCAGGACCTGAGCAGACTTACCCTTTCTTCCACTAGTTCAACAGCATCTACTGATCCACGCAGACCCCAAACAGCTCATGAGGATGTTCAGTACGTGGCTCACAGAGCTGTCTCCTGCAGCAAAGGGTGGTGACCAAGAACATTTTTTTTAAAAAAAAATTGAACATAGAAAACATCTGTGCCTCTCTTCTGTCCAGGTTTATTTTTCCAATACTTCACATACCACAAATAGTTCAGTATGACTTCTCCATCAGAACAGAAGAAAAGAAAAATAGAAACATGCAATATTTCATTTAAAAGAATATTTTTATTGACATGACAAATTTGATCAGTCTGCATCTCCCCCTCCCCCCACCTCTCATACCTTTTCTCCACCTCATCTTTCTGTTTCCCTTTCTTTTTAAAAAGCACTTTGGTGTCCTATTGGACTGCTTAGCCTGTCAGCCTCTTGCTGCTTCTGGGATGTTTGGCTGCCCTCAGAGCATCATATGACTTCAGTTAGCTTGGGGGGCTCCAGCTGTGCTCTTAAATGTCATGGACAGAGGTAACAAAAGGGGAGAGGGTTAAGAGAATCAAATACGTTATTAGACATTGCTTTTAAATCCTTTTGCAGAAGATGTAAATCACATGCTTGGCAGGCAGACTTGGGGATGTCACGTGGGGGTTTGTTTGGTTTTTCGTTGATTATATCCCCAAACATTTGCTATTTCTTACATTTTTTTCCCTTGTTTGTCTTACTCATTCCTCATTTATTTCTATTTAAGTCCAAGGGGTCAGAAAGTAGGATAAAATTTTGACAGTTCCTGCAGCTGATACAAGAACTTTCTCATCCAAGCTATTTGGGAACCTATTTGGGATTGCTCACCATTGAAATATATCCTGGCCCTTTTCTCTGTTGGCCCATAAAGTACTGTTTCTTGCCCCTGATTGACAGAAACCACCACTCAGGACAAATTGCCAGTCTGGAAAGCACAAGCAACACACAATTATCTCAAAATACTTCAGATATCCAACAGAACGTGAACACAGAATGCCTAAATTAACCTGCACTCAAGTTCATTAACTAACCTTCGAGTGAAGAGATCAAGGAATCATATCCTGATGACACTCCTCACTGGTTTACCTGAGACAGTGAAATGAGGGTCTAGTATCCAGTTAATTGAAGTGTACTTACAAAATGCCTTATATATATCTTCCTCAGGACTGTTTGCTCTTTCCGAGTTGGTCCCTCTGACTAGAAGGAGAATGAGTGGAAAAAAACCCCCAATTTTCAGAAGAAAGAGTCAGGATAAACTCCTGAGATGTGAAGAAGTGAGAAGGACTGATCAGCAAATAAATTTCACCAAAACTGAATATCCAAAGGAAAAATGGAAGGTCTCATACTCTCCGTCTCTTCCTCCCAGGGCCTCTCCAGAACTGACACTGCCACCTAGGAAGAAATTACAAACATGTGGCCCCTTTCTTACACAGGTACCCCAGCCCAATCAGAAGCCAAGGAATGGAAAAAGGAGAAGACATTTTCTGCACATCTTTCCCACAAGCTGGAAAAGGTGCTGCAGGTGCTTTGTTGGGAGAAGCTCACAGCACTGTGGAGACATCAGCTGTCCAGCTCTCATCTTTCCTTGACTCGAGTACCCTCCACCATTCCCAGGCACTGCTGTCATGACAGCAGGGAGCACAGGATGACCTCTAGGTTATCTAGGACCAGATGACCTGCAGAGGTCCATTCGAGCCTCAGCCGTTCTGTGACCATTGATCACGGGTCTGAAGTCTCTCTTCTCACCTGGGACTCTGCAGCAGGCTGACAGCCCCTGTGGATATGGGTGTTTGCCGTGCTGATGCCTCACAGACAACCCAGTCCTATTAGACCGTGTCATGGAAAATACTGGTTTTCAGACACTAGATACCCTTGAGAAAAAAAAAAAAAGTCAACTCTGGTGATCAAAAGTCGAAACTTTTTCAGCAAAAGCTCAATTTCTTTCTTTTTGAAACTGTGAAGATTTGGCATTTGCCATTTGGCTCCAGTTATGGTTCAATCAGGTTGTGCTGGAGTGGTAGCAAAAGGTACGGGGAAAATTTCTTAAGTATCTTTTTGCAAGTTTGTGGACAGATGAAAAAAAAAATATTTTCTTCAAGAAATTAATACATAGGTATGCTGATGGAAAATTCCACACTGTCTGTGAATGGGATTGCTGAAATTTTGTTTAATAATTTTGTATTTTTTTAGATAGACATCAATTTCATTGGTCCAGGCTGTAGCTTGTTTAGGAGCACATCACAGCATATTCAACCATACTCAGTAGCTGTGCATGTGTTATCTCAGCTTCTAAGATAATTCACCTTGGTGACTGATAGTTGATGATGCTTCTTTGGGTCTTTCTGGGCATGATTTTACTATAACTGTGTAGTGTGGAGATACCCCTTTGAATTATTTACTTTAATATGTGGGCCCATAAGTGTGGCTTGGAGGCTGAGTGGAGGGATGGGTTATGTATGCACGTACACAATCCTGAGATCATCTGACCCACATTTATTTGAATACAACCTACCAGGTTCTGATCTCATTCCAGCCATAGAGACATTTACCAATGACTTCAAAAGAATAGAACAGGAAACTTCATGTCCAGCAGTTCCCAAATCACTGCAGCCATTTTCCTGCTACAGTGACTGCTTGAAGAGCATGGCTGAAAAACTTCCTGATTTTTGAAAGTAGATTCTACAGTTTTCGGCAAGCTCACAGAGAGTGATTCCATACCACAAAAGGGAACATGTTAGCTGTCACTATAGTATTATCTTTATTCATAACTGTTGTTTGATATATATGTAATGAAATTAGAAAGACAGCACATGTGTTCACCACCTGAGCAGATGAAAACATCATTTTGAAAGGGTAAGATGTTGAAATATGTTCCTCTACAGTTCTAAGGTGCAGTCCTGCATCTGTTAAATATTTACTTTTATAAAACTAACTTCGGAGACATTTGAGTTTCTGAGACCAGGACAGGGTCTCTAGGAACAGAAGGGTGCAAAATGGTTGAGTTTATCTAGGAAAATAAGATTTCAAACCTTGTTAAAAGAAACCACATTCCTTTTAACAATTATTTTTAAAACTGATCTAATTTCATAAGCTCAAGGGAGCTTTGTTAGTGTACATAAAGAAAAGACAATTTAAATGCAACATCTGAAATATTCAGTGCTATATTGCATAACTTTCTCTCTTTTTTAATGGTTATAATATAAACTTTTAAATCCATTCCTCTCTTGTCCAAAGCGACGTCGATGTGTGAGGATTTTGCTCTTCCTTTGCATGGACTTAGTTTCATGTGTGACTGTAAAGAAAACTACTCAAAGTAATTTTGGAGGTTGCCCTTGTGGTCTTTCCCATCTTCTCTCTGCCTCAGCAGTTATGGGAGAAAGCAATAACACAATGGCCCTGTGGTACCAAAACCAGCCATCAGCTCTACTCTCTGTACTACTGAGAGCCATGGCTCATGTCACACACACTTTGCCACGCTAAAGAGAGATATAACTTCATTCTTCCAGCACCACTGACTGCAACACTCTGTGGGTGTCTTCCGTCCTCTGTCTGGACAATCTCTGGAGGAGCAGTGTAACTCTTGTTGAATGGGTGTGGAACAATATGAGGCTCTTCGATGGATCCAGACCACAGAAACAGTACCTTTTAAACATGTACCCATACTCTGTGGTGTGTTAAGAACACACATGTAGATATGGTCAATCTTAAAGATATTTAAGTTCAAGGAGTAGAGTAGGAGCTTCACACACTTTTTGAAGTGCAGCTGTCCTGGACTCTTTCCTGCCAGAAGGAACATTTTGCCAGGCAGTTCCTGAGATGTAAGACTCTGCTGCCATTAGTCAGATGTGTTGAGAGTCATCTATACCCTGTGCCTTCTGCAGCCAACAAGAATGAGTTTGTGAAATGCCAGCAGTCTTTCACTCCCCCCATCCCAAGCTCTCTGCTCTCTTGAGACTGGAGCAAATGAAAAACCACACTTCTGAAGTGAGTGGAGGTAAGCATCATAACCTTTTTACACAGAAACTGTCAGGGCTAGGGAATTAAACAGGGCAAAGAAACAGAGACATAAAAAGTCATGTTTCTAAGATGTTACAAGGCTCGTGTGAGTCAAGGCATCAATGTCACCTACATGAGAGGAAGACATGGGAATGTATAATCTGAAAATTCCACTATGTCTTCTATACTAAAATAGACTTCCAAAGCTACCTGGTAGTATTGTGCCCTGCAGGATGGCACAGGGGCTTGGGGGAATGTCTCCATTGAGTATAGATTTCTCCAGTGGTGGTGTGTTACAGACTTAGCTCTCATTCCACCCATTTTCTTGAGCTTATGAAGGCAAAGAATCATGGAAACATTTGAGTTGGAAGACACCTTAAAGATCATTTAGTTCCAACCCCCCTGCCATGGGAAGGGACACCTCCCATTAGACCAGGTTGCTCAACACCCCATTCAATCTGATCTTGAACACATCCAGTTTTAGGGCTTTACAACCTTCCTGAACAACCTGCTCCAGTTTCTCACCACCCTCATAGTAAAGAACTTCTTCCTAATATCTCATCTAATTCTGCCCTCTGAGGCTGCAATGAGGTCTCCCCAGGGTCTTATGCTCGCCAGGCTGAGAAACCCCAACTCTCTCAGCCTGTCCTTGTAGGATAGTTGTTCCAGACCTCTCATCAACTTCATGGCCCTCCTCTGAACCCACTCCAACATGTCCATGTCTCTCTTGAGTCGGACACAGTACTCCAGGTATGGTCTCATGAGAGTGGAGCAGAGGGGGAGAATCACTTTACTTGACCTGCTGGCCACATTGCTTTGGATGCAGCCCATGATATGGCTGCATTTGCTCCTTGTTGGCTCATATCGAGTTTTTAAACAGTCAGCACCCCCAAATCCTTTCTCCTCAGGACTTCTCTCAATCTCAGTACTCCACTCAACCTGTATTTGTGCTTGGGATTGCCCTGAACAAGGTGCAAGACCTTGCCCTTGGCCTTGTTAAACTTCATAAGGTTGGCAGGTGCAAGGTCCTGCACCTACGTCAAGGCAATCGCAAGAAATATCCTCACTTTTATCATATTATCAATGTTCATAGTATTTTGTTGAATGGATGTTAAAAATAGGTGGATTAAAGCGCTATCGCTTATAAATTCAACTGACTTTTTGTAAATACATTCCAAGTAACTCCACAAAAACAATTATTTTTTTAAAACTAGATTATTTATTATTGTTTTAAAATAATTTAAACTTGCTGTGCCAAGTAACAGTGCTTGGGATAGGAAGACAAGAGTTCTGTAGTCCTTGAGGGGCAATCAAATTTGCTGTTTAAAACATTGTTGAAGTTTCTGCTGGAGAAAATTGGCAGCAGGCAAAGGTCACTTGGCTTGTCTAGAATCATATTTAACATATTTTTTTTCCTTGAGAATAACCACACTTGTTGCTTCTTCAGTGACCCTCTTCCTGTCTTCCTTGTTTTTCAAAGATCTAAGTAGATTATTTTCTAGGGAAAAGTTACATTTTCGGAAGTACATAACTTCTTGTTCTGTGCCTGAACTTCTCCAGGCTTTGTTTATGATAGTACTCTTGTTTGAATAATTCTGATGAAAGCCAGTGTTATGAGTCCAGTTAGGAGTCTATGACCTTCACCTTAATACCCTCATGCAAATCTGCTCCTCTCTGATCCATACCTAGATGTGCGTCCCTTTTAATTACTCTTTTTTTGCTATCGCTGTCACATCTTATCCAGTATTTCTTACATACCAGAGATCTCAACTGTGATACTTATGGAGATCAATCTGTGACCCAACAGCAGCAAGTTCCTCCAGCAGGGAACCCTAGGCCATTCCTTAGCCTCAGGGAGACTAAATTCTTCCTGAAATACCATGGGATGTGTCAGATATGCACCGATCGCCCTTCAAAATTATAAAATTGTACTGATCTGTGGTAAGAGCTTTGCCTGTGTCTATTCTGTGATTCCAGGAACACTTGTAGGGTGTATGTATAATGGAAGGTTCCATGGTAACCTCTCCGAGAGGACAGCAGTAGAGGAGAGATGCACAGATCAGTAGTTAAGAAATCATTCATAAAAATATGTTGAATGTCCCATATTTGTGCATATGTAAGAGCCACAGATCATCATGATAGAAATTCTGCCTGGCACACAGGGAAATGAGAGCATCCCTGTGATAATGGGCCACCTGGATTCATCCAGCACATGTAGGGCTCTGACATAGAAATGCTTCATTCCTGTTGGGCTTATCTGGACTCATTCTTCAGTGAAAAGAGATCTCCTTCACAATAGCAGATGTTTCATCAGGTGGAGGAAGACAGAATAAATTCCTTGAAAGTCGACTGAATCTCCAAGGAATTCACAAAAGCAGAGTATGCCCTTTATTTTTTTTTTTTTTACTTGGTGTAAAATATGTGCTTAAATCAAGGCAAAGGCACTTCCTCACACAGCAAACCCATGTGGGACGTAACTGTTAGCCTTCATACACAAAGTGGGATGCAAAGGGCTCAAAGCAATATGTCACATTGTCATCCAAGCACTAAGGGGCAAGGACCCTGCATTCAGCTGTTTCTCACTCTAAAAACTGTAGAAGAAATCGGTCCTGCATCATGTCCCCAGCTTCCCTGATCTTCAGATTCCCTTTACCAGGAGTGGCCTTGTCTTTATTGACAGCAGGAGCTGCTTGTAGCCTACAGCCAGGTTCTTTCTGTCATGTGCTCCTGGAAGTCAGTCCCCACTGCCTTGTTCATAGACTCACACCTCACTGAGATGAAGGCCAGGAGTCATTAAAGCAAACACTGTGCTATTTCAGATGCACTTGCAGAAGTCCAGCAGCTACCAAGCTTTCCAGAGCAGTTTGAAAATACCAGAAGATAGAGAATTCACCATTCTTCTTGTTACTGTGACCTTATATTTAATCTTTCCTCTTAAAGAATTGTACCTCTCACTTCTGGTTTTATTCAATTAACTTCAGCATCCCTCCTGTCCTGGTTATCCTCTCTGTGCTGCACAAAAAGCCCTGTAACACTCTGCATTTGTTCCCTGTTAAAAAAACTGCACTGTTGGGTTCTCACTGGTTTTGCCTGGGAAAGATCTACCTGGGTGGTACTGGAGTCAGCTGACAAGGTTAGTCCATCTGAGCCAACCTTCCATGAGGTTATCTATATGTCCATCACAATCAAAATTTAAACCTTTAGATCATATATGCTGTATTTCCTTACTTTTATTTTTTATCATTCAACTCTTCAGCTAGTCTGAAACACAGAAGGTCAGTGTACGCATGTTATTTTATACCAGGTGAGGAACTTGGGCCTCCTCATTTCCCATACTGTAGTATCTGTGTTCACAAACTACTGAAGCACCTAAAAGGCCTTCAAAGTATCACCTTATATGATCCAGATGATTAAAAATTTGCCTTATACATCATTTAACCCTTAAGTATTACCCCACCTCCCTTCTTTATAGGCACCCTAAACAATGGTAGCAAGAAAACAAACATGTGTTTGCTCTGCTGACCCAAGGAAATTGATTTATGGTTCAGATGTACAGCCAAGACCCCTCAAAACTCCCCTGATGGATGCAGTGGACTAAAATCTTGATCTGACTTGAGCTGCTTGTAGTCAGCTGGAGGGTTAGGCTGTGGAGCTCATTCAGATCTTTATGCTGGATTCCCTCCAAACCTGGTCGACCTCTCTTTTTAGGGCTGGGCTGCAGCTGCAAACAGAATGTGCATCTGCAGAACTCTCTCTGAAAATAGTCATCTTTGTTGTGACTAAGATATTTAGATCTTTTTTTAGTAGCACCCGTATTTGATTGACTGATGTGCCTGCAAGTTATTTCTGAATCTGGGTTATTTCTATTTCTGATGTAAGATTCTAGATGCTGTGTAATTGCTAAGCCCACTGTTTTATTTGATAATACTTTTTAATCTAAAATTGGGAGCAAACTGTTTTGTTGTGTAAAGTCTGTATTTGTGTCAGAAATATTGATGGTCACAACCAGACTAAGGGCGTCTTCCTCATGTATTAAATTATATTGCTTAGAAACATAACAAGCCAACATCATGCCCTCCTGCACTGTTACTTAGAGATCTTTTTTAGATCCGTTCTTCCTTTCCTGTTAGAAAAACACAGAGCTGTCCAATAACTCTTTCCATCTTAGACTCACAAAAGGGAGGGATGATGTGAATTTGTCTGTGTTGTTTCACACTGATTGTTTGATCAGCTCTGTTAAATTTGGTCAGACATTTTGCATTCTGATTAGAAATGGTTGACATGCAGGATTCAAGAGTGGATTCAAGGATCCAAGTTATTAAATTAACTACAACAGCATGTAAAAATCATTGTTTATCAATAAGTAGGTGAAATTTCAACAGTAATTCATGGAAGTTCTTGAAAAAACCTTGGTAATTAAAGGTTAACAATGTGGGAAGATAAGTGATATTTGTCACTGGAAAGCTCCTGAAACCATGGAGGAATATGCGCAGACCTGTGTGCATGTGCATGTGTGCACCCATTCATGAAACTTCAAAATGGTTATAAAGCCAGTTTAAATGGGCCTGCTTTAAATGGAAAAGAAAAGCTGGAAGGTTCAGTCTAAAAAATTACCTTCAACCACACGAGCTGACTAATCAAAATAACGTGCTGCATGAGCCTGAAAGTTGGAAAAAATTAAAATAAACCTCTGGGTTTATATGCAACTCTTTTTGGCACTCAAAATACATCCTAGAGAAGCTACTTTTCATTCAAACATAGGTGCTGTGTTCTTAATCACTGTGTTTTCACACAGATCTTTTGGAACCAAGAGTAATTAAAGTTTTAAGGAGTAATGTGTGTTCTACATGTTGGAACTTTATAATATCTCATGTTTCTTATATCCTACCTTCTCTATATGCTTGCAATGATTAGCAAACATCCTTCTAAAGTAAATACAAACATTTTGTTTTGTGTACACTGGGTTCACGCTGGAGCTGTGCTTTTAACCATTGCTATAGAAACAGATGCTAAAATATTGCAAATTTACATTTCGAAAAATGAGCCTTCATCCAGATCCAGTGAGGAGTTTAGAGCTGGGTATCTAAAGTCTCCAAAGTTCCTACCTGCGTTAGGAAGGCTTTAGGCACACCAACTGACTAACAGTTACTATAACCATTCTTCATGCTCCTAGTGGCCTTTGTGGCACTATGTTTGTCCTGAGACTCCAAAACCAAGACAAGGAGAGGGACTGGAAGAGGCACAATTCCATAAGCCATATTAAGTACAACCATCAGCATAAGCAATTTTTCACATTAAATAGACCATTACCTTTCTTGACACTTTTTTAAAGACAATTTTTTTTTTTAACTTTCATTTTCAAGAGGTTAATTCTGGAAGATACATTAAAGCTAGTTTTGAACTGCAGTAGTTCTTATTTTAATTAATGACACTGGATGAACATTCTTCTTATTGGACTTGCAGTAATGGCCAGTTGTTTCCATGAGGATCAGTGTCTTTGTGAGATGCACTGTTCAAATTAATCATAATTTCCTGCTCCAAATATCTAGCAGTATAACAGGATAAAAAAGGAGCAGAATGTGGAAAGCCATCAGCTTAACGATAGGCATATATATAGTTAGTTGCTTTTTTTAACCTCAAAACAAGTCACACAGAAAACAGCACAAGAGGAAAAAAAAATACTTGTATGTTCAGAAATTTCATTTTGTGTTGTAAACAAACAGAAAGTTCTAGGCAAAGCTAGAGGAGATACTTTAGCGTGGTTTCATTCATGTCTCTTTGTCAAAACATGCTGTATCCAGCAACACCTCACACAAATTATTATCAGTAGGCTTACTTCTTTTGGGCAAGGCAATGGGTTCTGAAGCATGCAGTAAATGACTATAGAAGGTTTCATTCATGAAACTAACTCTTTAAGCCTAAGGTACTTCTCTTTAATTAAGGAACGATAAACTTCTTAATACGAACTACAGCACAAGCTCCAGTAGAGTGCACAATAAATCAACACAGCACACTAATTAGAACCTTGTCTAAATGATGACAAGAGGTTGTAGGATCTATTTCAGTCTCCAGTCCATAGAGGAAATCATTGTAAGATATTCGTTCACTTTTCCAAAAACTTTTTTTTTCCAGCAGTATCAGATGTTTGTTACCTTTTTTTTTTTGTGGCCTTAGTTCACCAATTTTCATACCATTTAATCATTAAAGAGAAAACTTGCTTTTATCAACTTATAAATTTAAACATATCCCACATAAAATGCAGACAAGCAACACCAACATAGTAATTATCTTTAAAAAAAGGAAAAAAAAAAAAAGAAAAAAGAAAAAGAAAAAAACCAAATAAGACTTCTTAACATTCCTTGCACCCTGCTAGGAACAAAAATAGCTTTCATACAAATCTGTGAGTTAAGTAATAAAATCTGATCAGATGGGGGTGGGGAACTTTTTCTGCAGTAGAGACAGACTCTACTGAATTGGAACATAGTGAAAAACATACTCATCAAGAGCAAAGGAGATTAGAAGCATCTTTCACATTGACCAAGCCTGCCTACATCCAGCCGTAATAAATGTTTCAGTAGCAGAGGCTGACCATAATAAGTATTTTTGCAGGCTTAATGCCAAATCTGAAACAGGGTTCTGTAGGACTTTGTCCAATTTCTTAATTTAAAAATGCAGTATTCATTTTAAAATATATTTTTAGCTGTAGCAGTACACTTTTGTTGCACTGAACTGTTTTTTCTAACTTTCCTAACTGCTTGATAAACTTCCAGGTTTATTAAAACAATTTTACAGAAATATGAAGTGACTGTAAACCTCCCTCCAGCTCCTAGCTAGAGGTTGCTTAAATGTAGGTCTTCTATTTTGTAAAGTTCTGCTTCAAGTTTTCTGTTGGTTAAAAATGTGAGGTCCAACCATGCCATTAACCTTTCCACAGGGCTCCCTCTCTTCTGCTTCAGGGCATAAAATAAAGACATCCTGACAGCACAGTGGCCCCATAGGGTGGACCAACCATTGGCTTCCCACTCCTTCTCCTTGCTTCCACCATAAGCTCCTTGAGCTAGGGGAGATGAGCAGGTTCAGCCTTGAGCACAGGTAGCTTCAGGGGACCTAAGAGCAGTCCCCAGTGCCTAGAAGGAGGTCATCAGGTGGATGGAGACAGGTGCAGTGTTCATGGTGGGAAGAAGAGACACAATGGATATGAGTTGGAACATGAGAATTTCAGCTGGGATATAAAGGAGCAACTTTTTCCCCGTGAGGACAGTCAGGCAGAGGCACAGATTGTCCAGAGGTGGTGGAGTCTCCATCCTTGGAGATCTTTGAGTATCGACTGGATGAAACCCTGAGCAGTCTGGTCTGAACTCAGAGCTGACCTGCTGTGAGATTGCAGCAGAGGCCTCCTGAGCTCCCTCCCACCCTGCATTATCTTATAACCTCATGAAAACCTGAGTTAATCTAGTGGACAAAGCAGCCTCTCTTTCTGGGACTTTCAGTCTTCTTTGTTGTCAGAAAGGGCCTCCACAGCTTTTGAAAGTCTCAAGGTTTCATAGCTGCTGTGTGAACACTTAAAATTTATCTGCCCTTACATAAGGGCTTGTTAAGCTGAGTGTTATGCAAAAGATTGCAAATGCTTCTGGACAAGGTGATTTAGCACAAAACACAGTCAAGACTATGGCTTCTTCTGAAAGCTATCTTAGGGAAAAAAAAAAAAACAAGAAAAAAGAAAAAAACCAAGAGAATGAAGAATGCTTATCAGTGAAATGAATAAATTCAACTATAAAGTGGAATTTCTGAGTTTCCCATTACAGGTGAATTTGCTCGTGAAACTGAGCTGGAGAAGCTGGCTTACTGCCACTTATTCCCCAGCTAGTGAAGTACCAGGCACAGGTCCAAACCATTCTTTCTTCAGTCATGCTGCGACAAAAACTGAGGAGCAGGCCCATGGGATGCAGAGTACTTCAGAGTCCTCTAGATCTCCACTCTGACTAAATGGGAGGTCTCTGCTCTCAGCTACCATCTGCATTATACTCCCTCTTTTTCTCAGTTATTATCCCAGACTATGCTTTATACCACAGTACCTGAGCATCCTCAAAAGTAGGAGATATTTCATGAGTAAATCCCAGCAGTGACTTTGAGAGAATTACGATCTTTCCAAGTGCTCACTTGTATTCTATTTTGCTCAGGAAGCTTAAAGAAACCATCTTTCGTTTTATATTTTTTTTTAATGTTGATAATCTGTGGGCTTTTGATTAACTGAATCATTGTCTTTTCATATAGGCATTAGATCTACAGCGTGTTGTTTTGTAATGATATCTCTCTCAGTATTTCACCTTGTATAACTTAAAGTAGGCGAGAGACACTTAGGAAAACAGATAAGCAGCCCCAGTAGTCAACATCAGGTACTGAATTAGAATGGGATCTGAAGAATAAGCCACCCCTAATTCTTGAGGACTGTATTATCATCTGTCTGAGTCAAATCTCAGAGATGTTGTCTTAATAAGAGTCTTTTGAAATACTTTTTTGAGACCAACATAGTTATCTGCTGTCCTAGAGTTTCCACCCTGTGTATCACTTGAAAGCACTACTTAATGGTGAGTGGAGATTAGCACCAACATGGACATTTAAATAACACTTGTGCTCTGGGCTTCTAGTTCTACCCACACATAGAAAGACAGAGGCCCTTGAAAACCTCCAGAGGAAAAGCCTGTTTGCAGAATCAAGTGCTTAAACACAGGTTCATCAGATAACTAAAATACTAATGAAGCAATGACATTTGTTGGACTAAAATTCACCCCAGGTTTCCTGCTTGGTAATCTGGAAGTGTATTTGGTTTTCACACTCTCAAATTCTATGCTTTTAGTCAGAAGAACACAACAATCTATGTGAAGAGTGGCTTTTTCCACACTCCTAAAAGAGTCTGTGGCTTAGTTAACTTTACCAAGTTCAGCTGGATAAGATTTCCAATGCAAATAGTATTTCATGGCTCCAGCAAATCACAATTACAATATGACAAATAAAACAGTATATTTTGTGACAAGACAAAAATTAGCCTGTATCATAACTCCACATTAACATCTCAATGTATTGTTATCTTCAAAGATGTTTTTTAAGGTC
This sequence comes from Merops nubicus, assembly GCF_000691845.1. Taxonomy (NCBI): domain Eukaryota; kingdom Metazoa; phylum Chordata; class Aves; order Coraciiformes; family Meropidae; genus Merops; species Merops nubicus. Next base: position 36,414 of record NW_008598097.1, read on the forward strand.
TCTTTAAGGGTTAAAATAGCACTTAGTGTATCAGTGTGGAACTACTCAAGTATGTTTGTTTCACACAAATTTTGTATTACCTTAAAAAAGACTGATAGATGTTCTGTGCAACCACTGAAATAGTTCAAGCTCAGGTCTGTCTGCAGATGAACACAAGTAGCTTTGTCTTCTTTGAAGGTCTGTGAGATAAAGATGGAGAATGTGAGATGTTATTTGCTGATACCAGTGATCAGTTATTATTCCTTCTGGCATACTCAGGCTTTTCTCTACGGTGACACAGTGCTGAAATGCTGCTGACTGAAAATACAAACACAGCCCAACTGCCTAGTGTATTGATTCTGTAATTTGGCTTTTCCTATTGTAAAACCCTTTTCATCTATAGGGCTAGTTGCAAAGCAAGGGTGTAAATGTCCCTGCTCCCTTCAGCCACGTTCAGTGTGCAAGCCCCTGGAGTATGGATATTCATTGCTCCCCATGCTGTTCACTGCAGAGTTCTCAGGATGATGCATTGATTGCCATGAGGAAAACTGACAATTTAGAGCAAAACCACAGACAAACACAGACACATAGACATATGTGGGTGGCAATGACATGGACAGAAACAGACTACTTAAGATTCAAAGCTGGTGACAGACTTCAAAGGCACAGTCTCTCACTGAGTCATCAATAACAGTGCACATACTGAAGCCTTTATTTAGCTGTTTTGGTGAAAGAATTAGCTCTTGCTTGATAACTATCTAAGATGCTAAACCTGTCCTATGTAGTATTTTTGTATACTAAATAAGTTTAAGTGTGTGTGTGTTTGCATGTGTTTGCCTCAAAAATATCTCTTTGTCTGCTGAAGGTTGTCTACCAGTTATTAACTGTGGTTTTGAAAGTGCTGTTAGGCAGAGTCCTGAGTTGGCAGCACCAAAGTGTTTTGATAAAAAGAATATTCCCCACAGGTTAATTCCTCAGGCATAACCCAGAGACCATAGGAAGCATAGATGTGTTCATAGCCTTGAGTGGGACCCATTGTAACTCCCCATGAACCCAGCCTCTGGTAGGAGCCCTCAGGGAGCAGCTAGGTCCATTGCATGCCACTTGTTGTGACTTGGAGTGTCTCAAAGAGCAAGGACATGGTCTGCAGCCATGCCCTGAAGCTGTTTTCAGGGCCTGTCCTTTGATATACACATACCTGCTGCAAACAACAGCAGCTCTGCCAAAGTCTTGAATACAGACTTTGGAAAGATTTCATTTGTTGCACTGCTTCATCCCATGCATGAATCCTTCTTGTTTAGAGAAGTTTTCTTTATTTGCATGTTTCCTTTGAGAGGTTTTATATCTTTCTCTCATTGACTAGGTTAAATGTCATGTTGCTATTGTGGAAACCTCTCTCTCTTTTTCTTTCCAGAAACAGCATCCCAGCTTTTACAATTTCCAAAAATTGCAACCACCACCACAGACATCACTTGACTCTTTCATGTTCTTGGAGATGAGATGAGTTTTCTTTTGAACCTGGCATAAGAAAAGGCAAAAGATACTGCTTTGGACTTTCTTCCAATAAGCTTATGCTGTTCAATTGCTGGACAGTTCTGGGGTACAGGACTAAATGGTGACCTGTGACACATAGGTGTGCAGAACAGCAGGTGTCCTCTGCATCTGTGACTGGCCTCTCTCAGCCTCAGAGAATGTTACACAGGACCTAGATAGTGTGTCCTGCTGTGCAGGACCACGGTGGGACCAGCCTGCAGTGAATGGCTGCAGCGTTGCTACTTGCTGCTGTACTGACCAGAAGCATTTACTGCTGGTATGGGTTTACAACAGATTATTTCCCTCCCTGAAGGAATTTCCTTTCCTTACTCTAATTATGCATAACGAAGTACTAGAGTTTACACAGACTAGGATTAAGAAGCAAAATTATTGTGTGCTCCGTCACCCCCTGGGTCAGTCATAGTTGCATGTATACACCAGCTCTATAGGAGAGGGGAGGATCATTAACCATAGCTGTATCATGATTTAGGAAACTTAAATGTGAAAGCAGAAGTTTGCAACAGTGTGAATTTCACTATAAATAGGTACAAATATTTCTAAAGCAGATTTTCAGCTACAGATATGTAATGTGTTCTGAGCACTAAATGTCTGCTAGCTTTTCTTATTGCTCAGAGCAATCAGTCCTGTTAACAGCTGAATTTAGAGTAGACAATCCTGAAGGAAACGAGATAAATAATCTTGAGATGAAACAACTAAAAATGAATGATAGCATAATCAGGGGTCTACATCCTACAGCTCTAGATGTATGGTATCTTCCTCTTCATTAATTTAATGAAGTCAGAATTACAATGCATCCCCTTCTGCCAAAGTTTTTACCTGCCCAGAGGTTACTCTCTGAAAAAAAAAAAATATTCTGTAAGCATGCAAAAATTCTTGCTTGGGCAATTTCATACCATTCTTATGTGTCTTTTCCTTAATGCTGCTGCAGAGGTTGGCTACAGGGGAAGAACACAGACCCATTTTTGTTACGGTGGTTTCTGAGTTTCTTCCTTTTCCCTTTGTACAGTTCAGTGCAGAACAGCAATCCTCAGAGTGTCTGAGTGGGTCCTCTTATTTAATTCCTTCCTATCTGACTTTCTTTCTGGCCGCTGTGATTTAGCACTCCCATTCACAGGCAAAGGTCAATTAAATGCAGTTTAGGAGCTCCGTCATTTTTAACATTTGGGTTTTTTTAATCAGTTATTCTTTTCAGTCCTCTTCCCTCTACTTTTCCATTTTGTCTTTATGTCTAACCTCACCCATCATGCTAACTCTGATGACATCAACTATCTGTGCAGGCTCTTGTATTACCAAGGGGGCCTCAGCTACCCACCCTTAGCTTCCATATTTAATACCTTTTTTTTTATTTACCAAGAAAATACATTACCTCCCCTGTGCATGGCATGGCTGTTCCACTCAATCTGGCTTCAGTGCTCTTCGTGCTCGGCTTCTTGGCATCGTCTTTGACTTGTTAGTTTCCTTCAAAAATGCCTATTGCTATATCCAAGTTTTCCCCAGCTCTGCTATAATCCTCATCCATGACTACCCTCTAACCTTTTCTCTGTATTTTCCAGAAACACTCTATATCTTCTGGATCACTGTCTTCTCTCTTGCTGTCAGGATTTCCTTCACTGGCTATCCAGCCAGTTCCTCAGTGAGTGCCCTCTCTAACTCAATAATGCTTATTTCAAACTATATCTCACTTCAGGACTTAGTTATCCTGGATTGATTCTCCCATTCCAAATAAATACAGGCAAATAAATGGCCAGATATTGATGTTATTTTCATCAAAGCAGAAAGTATTTTGTTTATCTTGGTGCAAAAGCAGCCTAAGGCTCTACCACAAATTTATACCATTACTTTCCTCTCTCAGCAGTTCCTGAGGAGTAGTTTTCCAGTTCCAAGGAGAAAATGTGAGAAGTACAGCCTGTATATACACCCAAGTATACCTAACGCACAGGTCAAAGAAAGACAGTTTGAGATTAGCTCAGAGTACCTCTACAGTCCTCTCCCAGAGCTATCACAAAATAAAACGGTTAGGGCTATGGCAGATTTTTATTAAGTACAATTTCAAAGAATTTAAACATAAGATGGAAACTGGAGATAAAAAGCTTAGTTTGGAGAACTTGTGTGATCAACTTGATATAAAAAGGAATTAAAATGGAGATATTATACACTTCAGTGCACACAGTATGAGAAAGAACAAGATAGGCATTTCCCCAAATTATCAGTAATGTTGAAAGACTTTTCATCAGCAAAGATGAGGAAAAATAGAGCTTAGCACTTTGAGAGACCACACAGGTAGCTCTGCACAGTAACCTACCTCTTCATTAGAAACATCCAACAATGACAAAGTAACACAACGGCTGTATGCTGAAAATGTTGAATAAAACCCCTGTCTCAATGAAAGCAAACGGAATTTTTGTCTGTGGAGCTAATGACAAAATATGTAATCATATGTAGTTACATGCTAAGGAAACTTTAACTTTTTCTGACTATGTACTGTTGTAACTCTTTTTTGTTCTCTGGCCAGACTATGTTATGCTAATGAAGTGTGATAGAAGTTTGTGTTTCACATAGGGAAATGGAAGGAAAGCTTGATCACATAGAGGACCAGCCCTTGAAGAACTTTTACAAATTTTTCCTGGTGCTGCAAGAAACACTGGTTAAGTTAAGTTTCATTTTCTGATTAAGTCAAAATTCATAATGGTACTTCCATTCTTACACTACTTTTAAGACCAGTGTAGTCCACTGGAACAAACAATAATGCCCAAAGCTGCAAAGTCTGCATGTTTATTACCTGCTTCTTCACGTCTCCCTGTACCTCTAACACCACTAGTGTGAGCACAGTGATCTCCCCCTGCCTGTGAGAAACGTGTACAAGGTCAGATCCGTGAAATGGAGCCAATCCAAAGAAGATCTAACAATTAGTATATAAAATTATACTATTATTACCAACAATACTATTATACTAACAATTGGTATATAGAAGGCACTTTTAAAACTTGAATTTTATGTCCCATGAAGGTTACAGTCTAATGTAGACATGGAAGATGCCATAGTTCATACACCTGGACTAGTATTAGATGAGCATATGATCCACTTTAAGAGCCTTGACTTCAGGCATTATCAAAAAGTAGGTGTTTATTTGGAAAATATCCATACAGCTTATGAATTCTGTTTGCCATCATAAAATCAAGAAAATGGTGCTGTTAGAAGACACATTGAGATCCCCTATTTGCTGAATGTGCTTGGGTCCATAAAGTGAAGTAAAACTAAATTGTTACTTTGACAACTTTGCTGTTAGTCAAAAAGACAATGCTGATGAAGCAATACTTTCCAGACATTCATAGGAGGAAAAAAAAAAGTCTCAGATTGCCACAAACAGTACTTTGAGTAGAAGGCAGATAGATGTGAATATTCCAATAATAATGTAGGACAATTCAGTCCACATGACTAAAATCTTGGAAGGGTTCGTGCTTAAGTTGTTGAAAGTTGAGGAGATGAAAGGTCAGACATCACTTCTATTGACCTGGGACAGCTGATTTGTACATCCCCATAGCTGGGAAGGAATATCAGTCAGGGAGCTTGAGTTCAAGAAGTGTAACAAAAGGTGAAGGGAGTAAACAACATAGCCATGCACTTAGCCAAAGATGTTAGAGACCACAGAGACAGTGTATAAGGATTGACTGTTTCAGATTGGTGGGTATTTAGCAAGAAAGAGCTCCATCAGACGTGATGGCATAGCTTTAAATTTCAGTCAGCATAACTTAAGCATGTTCTTAACTACTTTCCCAAACAGAGTTTAAAAGCTACTTTTAAAATAAATGAGGAATTCACTAAATGCACCCACTCTTCTGAAAAATACACGCCTCATTTCAAGATTTTATCATGACAAGAAAAATATCAGAGGGGTTTAAAGAAAAGATGGGTCAACATCTGTGTATGTTCACCCTGTGTATTACTAAGCATCAGTCAGATCAATGCTGCAGTGCTGTGCTAATGTCTGGAATTCACATTACAGTGGTGTCAGGAAGCCTGGAGTTGGAACAGTATTGATGGTAAATGGATATAGGTCATTTGGACCAGAAGACTGAGATTTACCACACTAGTAAAGCTAATGGAAATCAATAAGGGAGCAATTATTTTAAAAAAATTTAAAACACTTGAAAAAAGAAGAAAAGAGGGGTGTAAACTGAAGCATGGTTACTAGAAGTAAGCTTTATTTTTCTTATCATCACTTCTAGTAACTTGGATTTCTTTTCAAGGCATCACAAAAAGGAATGTATTTACAAACGTCTATTTTGATCTCAGTCTAGCATTGACTAGAGTGTATTTCAGCCTTTTTGAAAGCAACCCACAGAATAAAACTCCCATTCTGTCTCAGAACTCTCCCCTTCCTCCTCCTGATCATTTCATTCCTTTAGAGACGCCTTCCAATCCGTACATCACTTTTTGATAAAATCTTCTCACACAGGATGCAGCAGCACAGGAAGCCTGATAGAAGGACACAGTGTCTACCTAGGTAGTATGAGAGCTCTGTACCAATTCAAAAGAGCAGGTACTGGGGGTGGAGGAGTGTGTGTGTGTCAGAAAGAAACCAGGAAATAAAGAACGCTGTTACAATACAGGCAGATATGTTAAGTGAAATATACTCAGACCTTGACTTAAACTGTCTCATTGTTGCATATTCTTAATGTGTACTTTACTCCTGTTCCAGATTCCACAGTCTCCTTTCCAATATCAAATATCACTGTTTGTCATTAGCTTCAGTGAAGACCTTTCCATAGTTTCAGTGTAGCATGCTTCTTTCTATAAGAAAGCCTGACAGATGCTTTATTAAAGCCACCATCAAATAAAGCTTCACCACCTCATAATTTTGGGGTTTTTTTTTGGAAAAGGAAAATGTTTAGCTTGACTCATAAGATACATTTGTTTTGAATCTATTTTGCTCACCATATTTATTGTTGCCCTCCTTGAGAGACTGAGTTGAGAGCTTTCTGTTCTTCAGTTCACCAGAAGCTTTTCCTCATCAGAAGCTATGTATGGAGTCATCTAAACTACATTAGCTACCTGAAAGTTAAGGCCTTTGCCTAGACCTGTTGTCTATACACACCCCGATGACTGATTCCATAGACATTAAACATTGTTCTTAGATGTATATCCTGAACCAGCATCCCAAGACATCTTTTGTGTCTCTTTAGAGTACCTATAGCAGCTTAGATAACAGATGGCGTTTCTATATAGTTAAACATAAGTGATATATATCCTACCGTGAAAAGGCTAAGCTAAGATAGTATAGCATGACTTAATTTAAAATATGTTGCAGTGGATATATTGCGGTATATGTACAATTCTTGGACATAGTACTATAGTACTGCTGTAGTGTAGTTGTAAGATTGAGCTGAATGCAGTATGGACTTTGCTTGTTTAGCTCAAAGCAAAACCTCATACTGCAGCAGTATCTGCATGAATCCAAGTAACACAGGAGCAGAGACTGAAATTGTTGCAGATTTGGACAATGTCCTCGACTGCACTGCCGTGGTAGCCTGGTTGCAGTCATACACTGCTAGCTGCACTGAAGCAGCAGCTACCCTGTGCCAGCCTCCTACATGGACCTCTTAGAACACACCAGTTGCACAGTTACCTTCCTCAGTGTCAAAATCACAGAAGGATATTTAGGAGATGTCTACATTAGCAAGTCATGAGTACCAGTAGGTGAGGATGTGTAAAGCAAAACATGTGTTGAGGACATAACAGCCATACCGTAATGCCTTTACTTCAGACCACTTCTGGTCTGGTTCCATGAAGTAAATGTCTATCCACAGCTGAAGGACATTAATTTCACCCAAAACAAGTCAGGACTGCTCAGCAATGAGAAGCAAAACATTGGCTCCATTATAAGGTGTCCCTGCTCATGGCAGAGGGGTTGGAACTGGGTGATCCTTGTGGTTCCTTCCAGCCCTGACAGATTCTGATCTGTTTTAGCAGAGGACTTTAGAGCCCTAATGGCTCAATGGTTGGACTTGATGATCTTAAAGGTCTCTTCCAACCTAAAGGATTCTATGATTCTATGATTCTATGGTGAAAGGGAACAAACAGAACATGACGTTAGGCCAGTCAGAAGGGTGAATTTAACACCTGACTTCTGGTCTGAACTGAAATGCTGATGTAGATGCACCAGTGTGCACAGTAAAACATTACTGAGAAGCAGTTAGTGCAATGCAAGAACTCTCCATGTCACTAGGCACTTTCTCCTTGAGCTGCAAGACATGTAGCAGTGGGTGATGAACAGAGCCAGGGACTGCCCTGCAAAGCAGCCAGGAGAGCAGAAATTGTACCTGTGACTAATGCCAAATTCATTAGTTTCATATGCATCTTCTTCTGACTGCAGTTCTCTGGCTTTATTTTATTATTTACATTAACTTACTTTAAGTATGATAGAACAACAATGCCCAAAAACTGCCATCTGCTATCTCTACAGCTCTAAGTGTTGTCCTGGTTGAGTGTAGGAATAAAAGCACTATCTGATTGTCTTGGGACGGGAGAAGGGACGGGTATTTGTTAATTAGTAAATAATATCAATTCAACTGGGTGAAGGGGTGCTTGCTTCTATCATTTCAACGCATTCTTATAGGCTTTAAGGCAGAGATGAAAGATGGATGTGATAGAATGGAATGATCTTGGAGCAAGCAAGCAATGCTGTTAACATAAACATGAGCTCTATTCTGGAATACAAAGATCTACCATTATTGTCAAAGTTACTTGAGAAGGTGCATATGCTCTAACCCACAACAAAGGGCTTAAAGGATTCATGGGAGGGCGAAAATAGCTCAGGACTGGAGGGGTGTCTTAGTTTACGCCTAAAAGTTATTCTCATCCAGCTCCCAGACACATCTGGGCAGCTTTTTGTAGCCATCTTAATAAAAGATGCTTTATGATAGAAAAGCAGTTTGTTCAGTTGTCTGCATGTACCAGCTGATGCAAAGACAATTGGATAAACTCTTATTGAAGACATCACTGTCACTACTGAAGAAAACATCTGCCAAACATCAACCAGTAATTTCAGAAACAGGTTGTATTTGACATCTCACAACCTAACATGGGTCATACAGCAGCCAATATGCCATCAAGGATTTTAAAACAAATATATGTACGGCTTACCTGCAGAGGACTTTCCTCTCATTTTATTATCACTTATAATGGAGCCAATGTTTCAAGAGCAGAAAGAGATGGCTAATTCATGCATGTCATGTTCTGCACACTGTCTTAACCTGCCACTGCACATACTTCCTTGAGAATGATGCTATTGTTATTATTTAGTACTAATATTATTAAATATCTTGGCAGAAGCTTACACAATCTGCTCTTATTTCAATCACTCAACAAAAGCTTGTAGAAAAACTTCAAGAGGAAGTAATTTACCCATTCACAGATTAAAACTGGAAGTGCCAACTTAATGTATTTTGACATTTTCCAGGCAGAAAAAAGTCTGGTAGAGCAGCAGAGAGTCCCTGACTGAACACAGGTTCTTAAGCAAAGGAAAAAACACAATGGAAATTCAAGGACACGTGATCCAGCCCACAGCCTTTCTGGAGACCACACACACTATCACTAACAAATTTCTCTGACAGGTATCAAGAAAAAGGGTGTTGTTAGTAGCAAGGTGTGCCTCCCTCTAGATCAGTTCTCTCCTGCACGGGCTGAGCAAGGTTGCTGGTTACCTCCCAGAGCACTCTGAGACAGAGTGAGGGTGAAATTCAGGTGACCCAAGGCAGATAGGAGCTAGCATTTCTCCACAGGTGAATCCACTATACCCATGCTCAGTTGTTGACCTACCACAGCCCTGTGGGTGCCTATAGAGAAATCACTTAGTATGGTATTCATCTTATCCAAATTTAGACTCCTGTAGTATAAACACCGACATAGGAGCAAGTCACCCTGTGCTCCCTTTGTAGTTAACAGAGAGTAATAGATACTTCTAGGGTGCAATTAATCTCACCCTAAAGAAGACACCTTCCAGATGATTTATGCCTTAAAAGTACCTGGTTTTCCCTAACTATAAAGGGAGTCTGAGGTGATTTTTGCCATATGGACACCTCAGACATGGACAAATAATATATCTAGCAGAGCTATAAAGCCATTCATATTCCGCACAGGCTGCAGTTAGTATAAATGTTTGGTCAATAATAACTTGAGCTGAACTCAGACAGTTGACCTAGAGGTGAATGGCTCTGTATTCCATTACTAAACCTCTGAATCATCCAGTGTCTCTTTTCTTTTTAAGTGAAGTCTCTCCCCAGGTTTTAGATGTCACTTAATGGAATGTGGATATTAAATGTATGTAAATCCATAGCATTTTTTGGATAGAGCTGCATTCCACTGTGTCCCATTATAAACACTATCCCATCCTCCTCTTTGGAGCTGTCAGTCTGTCAGGCAGAGGAGCCTGTGGACTTCCAAAGAAAATCCTTGTACTTTCAAGGGGATTGCTGTTGCCAAAAAGAAAGTTCCCAATGAAAATAGTTCTTGTGTGGAGGTATCAGAGAGACCTTCTTAAGCCATGTTTTTTATATCCTGGGATGATAGGAATTCCTTTACCAAAAGTAGTGCAGCTTGTTCTTTTCCCCAGAATGTTCATTTCCATTTTATTCCTATTCGTGTCCTCAAAGGTCTCATTTTGTTTCATGGAAGTCTCTTCTATCATCTTAATTTTTGCTTCCCATTATTTTTCTGCACATTTTTTGTACAGTTTTTATTGGAATTTCCACTTTGGTTGTAAAATACAATCTTTTCTTTTTGCAAAACAATTCTTTCTGCACTTTTGCCTTCAACCTAGCAGTAAACTGTCAGGACAGAATATAGTTATTATTAATATCTTTTTAAAGAGGTTAATGCAGCTGTGTGTTCACTTAAACTCCAAACTTCACAGATGTCATTTAATGGAATGTGGATAATAAACTCTGGTAAATCCACAGCACCTGGGTGTTGAGCTGCTTTGCACTTTAAAAATTATCCCACTATAATGCACAACCCCTGTTTGTGTGACATAAGCTAGATAACCATCTCCACCAGTCAGATGCCAGATAACCATCTGACCAACAGATCCATAACTTCATCTTCTGAGGTGGCTGATTCAGTGGTCCAATTCAGATTAAGCAGTTTTCCACATTCAAGACACTGGTTCTCAGCCACAATATTTTTTTTACAGGAAGATCATTGTACTGCCCTCTCTGAGGCCACCTGAGCTTTTACAGAGAAGGTCGTATAGCCTAGACTGGGCCTAGAACATGATGTTCCTCTTTTTCTGAGGAACGTGAGTTTCATGTTCTGAGGAACATGAGTTTTTCTGAGGAGCAACTGTTATCTGCAAGATAACCCGACGAAATACTCAGGTATTTAATCTCCTGTTCATACTGTAAATTCCTGTATGTATCTTTAGCAGAATAACTATGGTCAGTGGCAGCCATTCTTCAACTGCACCTGAACCCCATCTTAAAGGTTTTCACCGACTGCCTGAATTACCCAGAAACCAGCATCTCAAGTAGGCAATTCCACCAAACCTGAAATAAGCATAGAATGGAGACAGGAAAAATGGTGCTTTGAAGGTGCCCATTTCCATGCACTTCCCTGAAGTGCAGAACTTGCTTAGACATCCACTTCAGATTAGACAATTATCTTCTACATACCTGAAGTTATGTGAAAAGACCTATCATTTTATGGCTAAAATGCTCTTTTATGTCTAACATTAACAAACACAGACTAATTCTTGGTTTCTTCCCATTTGCTCCCATGGGAGATGTAGACACGTTCGGAACTACAGCAAGCTTGAAATTCATTCTCTGTCTTCCCAATGCAGTACTAACATTCATGCACGTAATGCAAAGCTTGGAGACTGGAAGAAGGGTTTGGGATGTTTTTTTTCTGCATTTGTGTTTTGAACATATTACCACTGCTGAGCAGATCAGCTACATATTCAGTTCACCAGAGTTTAAGATCTTGTCTTTGACTCCAAGAGTCCAAATGCAGGCCCCATCTGACAAATTTTTTTTCTGTTTCTCTGGTACAGATGCTTAAAGCAATTTTACACAGGTGGCCAATTTCAGTCAAATTTGAGAGAGAGTTCATAACTATGAAATAGTTACACACTCCACACAGATAGAGGGTGCAGGTAGAGAGAGACCTTCTTACGACCTTTAGAAAAGGAAAGGCAGTAGTAACAATATGTATCTTATTAAACATCAAGATCTTTGCACAAGTAGCTACGTATACACCCAAATCCTCTTGCTGGATCACACTGGCATAAGCTGAGGTCCTCTTTCTTGCACATCCAGTTGTGGGACTTGCTGGAATGAATCCCTTACCCAGCCCTCACATTCTGGCTCCATTTCTGCAGAAAGCTGTGGAGCAACCGGCTGGTCCATACTGCATGTCACCAGGACATGGGAAGCAGAGTGCCACCACTGTAGCTCAGCCCATAAACACATCAGCCTTTGCATATTTAGTAGGATGGTTGATAACTCTAACAGAAAACCACAGGGAATCAGATTATCTTCACTGTCTAACTCACAGAACTACTTGCCGTCTTCATATTACAGGCATATAGAGCTTCGGTAGTTAAATCCAAATACTTAAAAAGGGGCCAGTGATCCAGGCTATTGTATTTATCATTCTAGCCACAAAAATGCAAGTAAAATACATATCTAGATCTTTACAAGACATAAATGACATTTTTACAAATGGGTGATTGTTCAACATTGATCTCAGATACCAATGCAAGAACTAACAACTCTTTTCTGTCAGACATGCCCAATGCATGACATGCCTGTGCATGTGCTTTAACAGATAATTTATTTTATTAACATTTATTAGTTCTAAAGGATAATAGGGAATGTCGGCCAGACTCTCACCGACGTCAACTAAACTATGCTAGTTTGCCTCAGTGTGGAAGGTTTGAAAATACTTGATCTTCATTAACCTTGCAAGCCATTGTTTCCTTCTGGAAAAATTCCTTTTCTCATACACTTATATTTGATCTAGACATAACCAGTTTCCTATTTGCTTTTGAGCATCTGTGGAATGTGGTAACATAACATGACAGTTGACTGTATTGTCGCTTTTTATTTTCCTCCATTTTGTCATTCCCTTGCTGATGCACAGAAGAGGAACCAGAAACTGTAGAGGTTAAGCTTTGGAATGAAACAGCTTGAACCCTTTCTATCTTCCTTTTCCCTCTATCCATTCTTCCCTCATGCTTTCCTCTCTGTCTGCTTTCCTTCTAGATACTCATCCAGGAAGAGAAATCATATATTTATAATAGGAGAACTGTTAACATATTAAGCTTTGAAGATCTAGTAAAGTGAACACTACATAAGTCAGCTATCTATTATAACAACCAAGTTAAGTTAAGTACTGTTAGGTCAGTCGTGAGTTAGAAAGCTGAATATAAATATGTGTTGGTTTAGTTAACTTTGTTCCCTGTTCTTCATGAGTGAGTGAAGGGCAATGAGTTTCCGGGAGAAGACAGAGAGTCTAAGGTTCTTCAGCTGAAAATCATGATAGAAGAAAATTATTTATATAGCATACATGACTGAAACAGGAATTGATAGAAATGTTTGTACAACAAAACTAGGTGCAAAGAAAGGGTACTCCAGAAAAAGCAAAACTAGGGTTAACCTAAATGTAACTATGCTTTTCAATGGGCAATGTGTATATGTCTTGACTAATTGACTTCTAGGATATGCACAGAAGTCAAGCTCCTAGTGTTCTGTTAGATCTGTCACTGTATCTTGATGCATATCTTGTAGAGTCTTCCTCCTTCGAGATATCAAAAAAATATCTCAATGTGGTCCTGGCCACTGGCTCTATGTGGCCCTGCTTGAGCAGGGAATTTGGACCAAATGACCTCCACAGGTACCTCAACCATTCTTTGACATATATATTTGGAATCAATCTGTTTCTATGCTCACAGTATAAGTAGCAGAAAACAATTCAAAGCTGGGCATCAAGATAAACAATATTTTCAGCATTGGTGACTATTGCTGCATATAAAATCTAAACAAGACTTTTATACAGATAAAAATGTAAATACATATGTACATATATGGGGTACATATGTATATGCATATGTATATAACTGTAATTGTTCATGTCTAGGAGTCACAAAGGAAACTTTTGTATTTGGCTTTTACAGCCAGTTAACTTTGCTATTCTTGAAGGCCTGAGTTTTTTCAATTCCCATCTTCCCTATGAAAAGCACTTCTATTAACTACAAGATACTTCCCCCAAATAATGTTATTAAACATATATGTCAGCTATTCATCTTAATTTCTAGAAGACAGCTTCTGGCTTTCACTGCATATTAGGTGGGACAATGTGTTAAATCCTATGACATGCAGCTACTGATTTTTGAAAGGTTCCACGATTTATTTTTTTTTTAACCATGAGTTTCTGTATGTGGATGTTTCCAGGGAAAGATTTTAATAAATCAATTCAAAATACAATTTTTTGAAATTTAGCAATTTTCATTAAAAATCACTTGAGGGAAAGAAAAAAAATAAATTCAACCAAATTTCACAGGTTCAGAATATCTAAAGTGAACCAAAACACCACTGGTGTTTCTGAGATTTCACTTAGAAACTCACAATCTTTAATGTTTCAAATGTCTTTGTGAATCAATTGTAGACACTATGTCATAGTTTCATCTTTTTTTTGCTAAACACCAGTTGACATTATTGTCAGACAGTAAAGCAGGAATTTGTGAATGGAAAAACTGTGCAATGTGGAAGAAGGTCTATTTTCTCTCAGCAATTCGGGCATGGCTCCTTCCTCAACGGATGTTCAGGCAAAGTGAAAAAAAAAGAGGAGACCGATGAATTCTGAATGTCTCAAATCCTGTTTACTGATGTCACATGTTTCTCCCCTACACCCAGTGAAGATTGGTGCCTGGAAAAGGGAAATATGAATATGCACTACTTTAAACCAAGCAGAGTGCAGCTAGTTCAATTCAAAATTCATTAAGTAAAGAACTGAAACACTAGTTTTCACTGGAGCTTAAGCACTGATAAAACAGCTGCAAGTTTTCTATAGGATAAAGACATGTCAGAGGAACCCATCCTGTTTGTGATTATGTGATACTGTCCCCATCTTCTGTTTTCCTCTTCATCTGTAAAGTCTGTATTTACTATAGATTATACTGAGTAGACATAACATTTCAGCAAAGCAGAAAAAAAGAGCAGTAGCACAAATTTTGGAAAATGGTGTTTTCTGCTGTTTTTTGTTTGTTTGTTACCAGACTACCTTCTTTTTTCCTCTTCAAGGGAATAATCATTTTTACAGGTGAGGGTTTTACTGGATTCTGGATGCTCAAAGAGTGACAGAAAAGTATGCTTGGAAGGCACCTCAGGGAACTGCATAGTCTAAACTCCTGTATCTAACACATATAAGCTATCTCTGGCAGGTTTTCTTTGACTTATTTTGAAAATGTTTTCATGTTGTTCTGGGTAGCTTCTGCTAATGCTTCAGTAGCATCACAGTTAAAAAAATTAATCCACCAAACAGCCACAAAGAAGAATGTATAGTGATATTAGAAGATTAGTGCTAAATCCTCCTCAGTCTTGCAGGTCATACCTTCACCTCATGCTTGTTGATCTCTTCCAGATTCTTTTCATTTGTCTAAACCATTCCCAAAATGCAGTTGATCCAGTGTACTGTGCCTTGGATAGTGGGACAGATCCCAAGTATCCACCAAAACCTCGATAAATGGAGCATCTACCTCTTGCATGTCCCTCACAGCAGCCTGACAGTGTTTCTTACAGTAACTTTTCCTGCTTCTGCATCACTTTCCTGTCACTGACTCACTCCAAGGTGGCATCCATTTTCTGCTGTATTGCTGTGCCATGGCCTTTTATATTCCCCCTTCTGAGCAGTAAGTGTAGGATTTGAGTCTTAACTGTATTGATCATCTCACTGATTTTGGATCATCTACCTAATTTATTAAGGTCATTTTAAATGCTGATCATGTCCTTCAAACTATTTACAATGGCTTCAGCAAGCCTATCAGTTCTTTCTTTATGCTGTAAGTCCAGATATTAGCAAAAAATGCTCTCCATCCCCCAACTCCTGTAAGGGAACACTTGCAACCACACCTAACCAGCAAACCGCTCATGCCTTTGAAAGCCTCTGAAGTTTTTGAAAGCACTATTTCAAACAGCTGCTCAATCAGTTTAGGCTGACAATTCTAGGCTTATTTCCTCAGCTTTGCAGGAAACTTGTGTGGGATAAATCTGTCTAAAGCAAAGAGGCATCCCATATACTGCTTTCTTCTTATTCACTAAATCACATGCTTTCAGAGAATAAACTGAGATTGATTAGACACAGCATATTTTTGGCATGCTTATGTTGGCTACTTTAACTCTTTAGGATCCTTCTGCAACTTATTTATTGTTTATCTAGCAAATATATTCAGAAATTTTCCAGGAGCTGCTATAAAGAATTGATTATAACTTCCTGATTTTTCAGAAGAACCGTGTTTGTATCCTTTCATGTTACTGCTGAGACTCACCAATGGTTCAGAGATTATAGAGGACTATTTATCAGTCCTTGCCAGTTTGATTACAACTATTTCTTTTTAACATGTACTCTGCCTGTACTTTTCCTGAGCTTTTATCTCCACACTAAAATTAGGCAGGATAAAACATTGCATATTTTAGACTTCTTTACACTATGTCTGTCTTGTTGTCCTTTGCATTTATGCAGGATCTGTATCATTCCTGGTCCTCTAGACCATTTCTAGAAACATTTCTTACTGCCTTTTTTTCCCATGTGCTAGCTAAAATGCATTTTTCATATTAGACTTTTTGCTTTTATATCCATATAGCTGCGTTTTTCTTTATGGTTATTCTAAATCATGTGCCTCCTTTTTCACCCACAAAATTATAGGCATGGAAAGATTAGATTTCTTCTGACATGGAGTCAGTAATAACGTATTTACTGATTGGGATATGAATGTTATTAATTGCGATACGCTTCTAAAATCCTTCAAGCACTTATTTCTGGACTACCTAAGTGAGTCACTTTGTGTGATAAGCACTTCTTTACTATTCAATTATTGCTGCTCACCTTGTGAGCATACAGTATGACCTTTACATAACAGCATGATGCATAAGAATTCTCTATGTCCAGTTTACTGTGTAAAAGCAGAGTGCCCCAGGAACAGAATCTGGTCACACTTAGGGGCTTTTGGTGGGTGGCTAGGGAACACAGCTCCTAACCTCTGCCTGCTCAAAGGCTGCATGCCTGCTCTTCCTTCCTTTGCAGAGTTCCTATCTCAGGAACTACTTAAACAGCATTTTTGTAATTTGAATGCATTGTAGGATCTTGCTCATGACTTTATTTAATGTAAATGAAAAAGTGCAGCATTGTCTGTCACTCCTTATTTCCTTTAAGAAGAGTTACAAAAATGAGCCTGCCCCATCCTTTCTCACATTTGGCATGTAGTGTCACTCTGGATAAGAGAATCTTCCTGGCTGGGCATTAAAAGGAGGAATAATTTTGTGTGGTCATGAAAAAGAAGATGGTAGTGCAGAAAAGGATCTGCCAATGTAAAAACAGTCCTTTAGGAATCATTATTTGATCTAATACAGACCACCCAGAAAACATTACTTCTAATAAAAGCATAAGAAGATTTACTAGTGGCAATGGAAGTTTTTCTCATCTGATTATCCTGTAAATACTCAAGAAAAATCTTTAGCAAACAGCTTTACCCATGGTGCAGCTGGAAGCAGGGACGCTGAGAAGTGGCAGAACATGGCCTTCAGCTGAGGCAATGTAAGATTTGTGAGGCGTTTTTGAATCGAGGCCTTTCTGAACCTGCCAGAAAAATGAATGATTCACTTCAAGATCAAGGAAGAGCAGCTCAGCATTTGACAACACTCATTAGTTGATGCTTCTGAATAATTTCTCCAAGGATGGCAGAGTTTTGAAGAACACCGAAAAGGGATTTATCATTTTAGCTTCTATTATTTACTGCAGGAGATAAGGGGAGACACAGCTGTGCTGAGGAAAACCTCTGTTCCCTAGGCTTACATCAAAACATCAGCTGTTTAGCAGGGACTTTTAAACACTTCCAATTAATAAGAATCTTAACCTGTTACAATTCCCCCCCCCCTTTTTTTTTACACTCCATTCATTTCAATTTTGTTTCCTCTTATATTTCACAGGCCTAAACAAGTCATCAAAGGAAAGAGAGGTGCATCAGTCCCTTTACATAAGCACCTAGCAACTTGCTGAAGGAGCCTGCAGGTCCCCATGGCACTGTGCCCACATGCTGCCAATGTCCAGGGGTGCCCTACTGCATCCCACCCTTCCTGTGCCATCCCCGCACACATACACCCTTGCATAAGCAGCATCTTTTCCCAGGGTTTCCTCTGCTGCTGCCTCCACATCTGCCCCAGACCCACTCTCACTTCCCCCTGGCCCTACAGAGCACTGCCTAGAAAAGGGACCTTTTCCACCAGCATGGACCAGGCGTGGTGATTGGGGCTGGCACATGGCAATCCCACAGGACCATGGCCTGCCAGCGAGTAGCTGTGGCAAGGCCCATCACCAGCTGCGGGAAAGTACATCACTTTTTTTTCAGAGGAGCAATAAACTGCTTCTGGCAGTGAGTCCCCCTGTGGCAACTGGCCCTGTCACCCTCTCTTGTCCTGGGCAGATGGTGGCCATGCAGGCATCTGGCCAGCACCACTCAGCTCCCATGGCCCCAGACCCATATGCCCCACTCAGCTGCTGACACCACTTGTCAGATTAGGAATAATTTTTCAAGTACTACTAATGGTAGTTGAAGCAATGCACGAAAGGGCAAACCTTTTTTTTCAGTATTAGTGGCTACCAGACCCAGAAGCTCCCAAGTCCTGGCAGTTGATGAGTTTGACTTGATGCCTGGTGGAAATGCTGGCAGAAATAATGCTGGCAGCCACGCTGTTAGTGGCATGGCATTCTTCACAGCTAAAACGGTCCAACAGAGCTGTGTTGGGAGAAAGAGGAAAAGGATTTGGGGGTTTCGTTAGGTGCAGGTCACCTTAACAACAAGTTTTTCTACAAACCTGAAAAATTCAAGCATACTAAACTGTAACCTTGTGCTAAAAGGTGCTAAGAAGCTGCTCTGCCAGTTCGCAACACAGCTTGACGCCTGCGCCATTGTGCTGCTAACGCCTGGGGTTGCACTGTGCTGAGATCTGGCATGGGAAACGGACACTTTGGAAGTATGGTGGTGATTTATGCATGAGGAGGTGCTCAGATGGTGGCAAAGCAGGCAAGTAAGTGTCTACCTGCTGCGCTTACAATCTAAAGCCAAAATAAAGACAGTGAGGCAAAGACCACCTTGAGGGCTATTACATCCCCACAGCAACAGCAGTGTAATGCTGGAGCCCTGGGGAAAAGGCTTGGCAAGCCCCAGCAAACAGTTTTCCTGTTTTCTTTTCCATGTTTGCAAGAAAACAGGAACCACACTATGACTTTGTCTTCTGGGAGCAACTACAGGCAACCTCTCAGGCAGACAGAGGTGCTGCTGGGGAAGCATCTTCGGCTTGCACGTGGCATACCTGGTAAGACAGCAAAGCCATCACCACTGCCTGGGCATGTGGGAACAGAGCTTGCTATTTCAAGGTCTGAACGTGAGCTGGAGCAACTCAGAGGTGAGCACAGAGCAGGAGGAGATCAGGACAGGACAAGACTGGTGGATTTGGATCACCTGGGCTACAGGGTGCAAGGACACGCACAGTAGTTGGAGTTACAAGGAAAGTATTGTGATAGAGTTTAGAAAAGCATATTTTGAAACTGTTGGAAATTAAGGAAAAAGTGTAAAAAGGCATTTATTAAATTTTAAATTATTAAATTTTTAAATTATTGCTTGGAGACAACTATTCTGGAAAGGAAAAAGGTAGTCAGTGTTCATAGGAATCATCCCACGCGTTCTGCCAGCCTGACCCAGAGTAAGGCAGCCAGAGTGAGGAGGTGAGATGTTTTCCTGGGATACTTCCATTGGCTTAGATGTATTTTCCCCAGTGTTTTGAGCAAAGGCTGCTGGAGCACTATTCAAACATAACCTTCCCTCATACCCTCAAGGCCCTTTGCCAAAATGAGGCCACACTGGTCCTCAGCATTCAGAATCACATAAAACAATGCCAGAGAAGGGAGCTGTGACTTTTTGCACATGTTCATTTCACTGTTTTTAGTATGTAAAATTCTGAAATATGGCTATAAAAATCACCACTTATTTTTCAGTCAGTTACCCAGCTCTTGTGTTCTAGGGATTCCTGGAATTTGTCCGTTAGGGTTTTATTTTCACCTGAAGTTGTCCTAGTTACATTTAATCCAATTTTAGCACAGATAGGCTAATAGAATTTTGATAATGTAGATCATCTTGGAAAAGGGCTCATTTCAAAGTTCCAGGAAAGTATCAACATGCTAATTTAAAAGCATATCAAAATGCACTGTGAATTTCTCTCACACATTTTCTTTAAAGGCTGTAATATAAAGCAATGCACAATTACGTGTAATCTTAGGTTTAGAAGCCACTCTTCAAGACTTTTAGAGACGCAAACCAGTGAGTTTTCACTTTTAACTGTGAAAAATGGTTTTCACAGATCATTTGCTTTGCAGTAAAGGTTTAAGCTGCAAGGCAGATGGACAGGATGTTTGACCTGTCTTATTCACCTCTAAACTCGGCTGGGCTCTGCCATCATCTGTGCTCTTAGGGCACTGTGTATACAGGGATACCATTCCCAGGGGGGCTCTTGCCTGGCATGTCAAATGTGCTGATGTGATTACGTATCTGTTTGACTGAATTGAGATGATTTTCCAGTCAAAGAAGAAAGCTGTATATTTTTGAAGCCAAAATCATGGGTCCTGTGTTCCATGAATTGTATAAGTTAGTTTGTAACCTCTGCACTTGTATATAAAAAATATACAGATAATTACTTGTTGCACTTAAAATATCTCTGGAAGTGGTCTGAAACTTTATGGCTTATAAGTAAGACTTTCCTTTTCTTCTGAGGTGTATCAAATACCTTTTTTATATATATGCATTCATTCAAGAGTAAGATAGAAATAAAAATCTATTTGTAGTTCAAAGAGCTCCCTAGGTTCTCTTACATAGCTATAGACTCTCTTCTGAATTGTTTTTCCACGGTTGTCTATGGCAAAACCAAAACTGAATTTATTTTAAACTGAGCTGCTTTTTTTGGTGGAAAGCAATGGTTTGGATTTGGCAAAATATAGCTGCTACAAAACCAGATCTGAGTCTCCTGAACAAAATATTGCTTTACTGGTATGTGCAAACTCCTTCATCCCAGCCATCTGGGAGATGAAAGATTTTCTTTTTTAATATCCCTGGGATATAATGGCCAGGATGCAAAAGCACTGTACCAAATAAGCATTTTCAAGCTTAACAACATTAGGAAGACTCTCATTGATCATTTACATTTTTTTAAAATATTTTTTATAACCTCTGTATATTCATTGAACAATTTTTTGTGTTCATGAATAACCCACAGAGAAGGAACAAAAAGATTATGCCTACTCATAAAGCTTGAAGTGTGCAATCAGGAACCAGAAATACCATTAAGCTGACCAACCAAGCAGCACAAGCAGTAATCAACACACAGCGAGTAGTCTGAAAAAGTCATTTTTCCAATAACCCACAGGCCAAAAACCACTACTGCAGTATCCAGAGATTTGGAAAAGTAAGTTGCTTTACAGACAATTTAGAAACAGGAAAAAGGAGCATGGTGACTAAATTTACTGACTAAATTGTTAGCTTCAAACAATGTCATCTAGCTATTTGTTCAGCTTGTTGTGCCTTTGAAGCAAAGGCTGTTGGTACTATGCCCTTTCCTCTGTCCTTGTTTTCAGAGTAAAGCACACTGCAGACACCTGAGACCACAGAATAGCGACTGTTCTGTCTGCCTCTAAGTACCACAATCTATTACTGCTCAAAGCCCTCCTGAATTCCTACCTTGCCTTCATGTGGCCAACAACACTCATCTCGCTTAGGAAAACTTATGTGAGATTTACAAAATGCCTTGAGACCACTGGAAGATGCTGTGCAAGTATAATAAACTGTCTTTCAGATTATTACTAGTGGATGTCATAATAATGCAAAATCCATCACTGCTGGAATAGAAGTTTATCTGGAAATCCTGGGACACAAGAAAAAATCAGTTTGATTATAATGAAGTCGAGTGACTGATGCTTAACTGGGATAACATTAGAATAAATTCTGTTTAATGGAGATGTGTTTGACCTTTTCTAATCTATGAAGTAGCATTTAGGTATTAAAATAGAGGTGAAGTTTTAAACTTCAGTATATTAAAAGGGATTTCACTAAATAAAGGTTTAAAGCTATGAATACCGTTTTCATTTAAAAGGTATTTTTAATGCTGAATTTAGATACATTTGAAGATTTGTTTTGCCTTTTAGAAAATGTCCTTTCTGATCAGAAATTCCTGGAGAATTTAAGATGATCATCTGTTTACTTAGATGTCAGAAGTAATGCTGAGTCTTCTAAACACTTAGGCATGTGCTTAACTTGACATCAGCAAGACCACCCCTGTGTGTGAAGTTAACCATGTGCAAAGATGTTTGTAGGACTGGCATCTAACAGTCTCTTGAAAATTCCAGTCTTGTCTGTTGGAAGGATGTTCAGTTGAAGTAGAAATAAGGAGTTGAAGGTGGAGAACAGTGATGTGAAAGGATAGAAAGTTACTTTTTCATAATTTGAAGCAAACACAAATAACAAAGCAATTTTTTTTCTCTTTACATCTCCAGAATAGGTACCAACTGTTATTCTGGGCCCTGCTTTGGGAACCTTTCATGACCTTGGCCCAGATCTGCAGTGGGATTGGATTGGCACAGATTTTAGTGCTGATATAAAGCCACTGAGAATGCGAGTTATCTTTCCAAACTTGCTAAGGAGGGATTCCAGTGAAATAACTGCATTTGAAGGACCGACAGTAAAGCCAAGAAAAAAATTAGATCCATGCATCCTGGATTAAAGACTTGCAGACACTTCTAGGCACAAGCTAAGTAAGTGACAAAGCTGTGGTGTGCCAAGTAAGGCTCAGTAGCACTCACAAATTGCACATTTGTGCAAAAGCACTCCCTCCCTCCTACACTGCAGAGAATAGTGAACTGGCAATGGCATTCAGAGCTTTTCCTTAATGGATGACAGGTTTAAAAGTTGCTCATAACAAGCTAATATCTCATCTGAGAGCTCCTCACAACCTCGAAGTGAAATGACTGTTAGTCATTTCATGTACTTTCCCTGTGAAAGATCTTCTTGTCACAATAATTGTAATTTCAATTACTTCCCCTTTACCACTCCTAAGTGGTAAAATTTTGGTTTCTTCTCACATTCAGGGCCCTGTAGAACTTCACATGTGTGTTGGCATGTTCCCTTTCTCCCTCGTTGCTCTGTCAAAGATGTTAGCCTTTGGGCAGTTTCTTTTCCTCCCCAGACGCTTTGTGTCCTGCAGGCTGTTCCCTGCACACGCACAACTTTCTCATCTGAGTGCCTCAGGCAGCCAGACCTGCACGATAAACCTAGCAACTTGCACATCTACTCTTCATCTATATGTAGAGGTATAGTGTCACCCCAGGGTATCCAAAACCTGACTTTTCATTTAAGAGCAGTACATGTATCATCATCAAACACAAGAATGGTAAATACAGAATAAAGCCAAATACATTTGTACATTCACGTATGCATAGAGCAGACATACAAAATCACGTTACGCAAATTATTGCAACCCTAAGGAACACCAGCTCTCTTCAACTCCTCTGAATTTCAGATTTTGCTTTAGAAGTGAAGCTTTCACAAATATAGTTGCAAAGAAAACTTCCAGAATCTAAGAAAAGTGTAAAACACAATTTCGTCTGCCCAAGTTTGCACACAGCCTGAAAGAATAATTCTGAGAAGTAAGACTGACTACAGTCAGCAAATTATGTGAGGTGCTAACTCAAACTTGTGGTGATGCTTTCAATGTCATCACTTTAATGTTGTCAAGTTGTTGTCAGAATAATTTGATGAGTTGAACATGTGACGTTGGAAAAAGATCCTGTCCCACCTTCAAGAAGCCTGACATACAGTATAGCGTATCTTTCCAAAGATGTATACTGTCATTAGTCAAAGTTCTTGTGCATTCCGATGAGAAGAGTATAATTTTGTGATGTTCAGAGTGTGCAGAGCACCTTTACATACCAGTACACCCCTCTTCCCATTCCATCCTCAGTTTTACCTTTGCGTACTCATGGTCTTGCACAGAAACCCACCATACATTCATAGAGACCTACTCGCCAAGGCCACACCTGAGTGCTCTCACCTTTTCACAGCAACGGTCTCCTGTTCTCTCCTCTCCTGTTTTTCTGGCAGTGAGCCTCCAAGCAGGTAGCACACCTGGAAAATTTGTCCCAGGGACACTTATGAATTCTAGCAGTTCTGACTAATGTGCTACATTATATCACGAGATGTCTCAGGGTTTGGGAAACCTTCTATATGTAGACAGAGCGCTTATCCGAATGGCATTTACCAAGGTGTAACTATATTTGGACCACATATGGGAAGGTCCTGTCATATCGTTCTCAGGCACAGGTACTGGGGAACTATTATACTTGGCATTTGCATGGATCACATCTTATGCAGAGCCAGTTATCTCCCACCTGTTTGAAAACCAAACCAAACCAAAACCCCAAGACAGGTATTGAGACTGGATTAAAAGAAAAATATGAGATAATTGGAAATCCTCTGTGGTTCATAGAGACAGGAGAAGCTGAGACAAAGCTGAAAAATACCAGGAAAACATTCAGAGAAGCAGTGCCCATAATTTGGAAGGAAAGTTTTGGAAAACTTTGACCCAAACCCTAAGTCACAACATACTGAAAGTGACAGGGAAATTGAGGCAGGGGAATGTATATAATCCTTTGTCACTTTTTGTAGCAATAAAGAGTACACACACAAATTTGATTTGATTTCTGGAACTACGCAAAGCCTTCATGTTTGCTTGTTTTGGTTTTGGCTGTTGTATACCCCTGAAGAGACACCAGATGTCTGAGATAATCTGACCTGGGAAAGAGCATCTGTATATAAGCCATTGTGATAAATCAGTCAGTCTGAAGAAAAACTATTTATGATTGACAACAGATAGTAGATTCAGTTGAGTCTATCTTGCAAATGAAATTCCCAAACATGTTTGCAGTGACACTGGATTTAGCTATCGAAATAACCTTACCATGTTTCTTGGGATGAGGTTACATAGAAGCATCTTGGTTATTTAAAAGTGATAATAGAAAACCTGCCTCATAACTTAGATGTGATTTAAAATACACAAACAAAAAAAATAAATCTCTTTCTATAACAATAATGTGTAAAATCTGTTTTATTAAATTTGCATTGCTTTTGTCAAACACCATTATTAACAACGAAACTAAGATTTCAGCCTCTACCACCATGTTTGGTTAAAGCTGAGTTTAGCTGTTTGATTTCAGGCACCTTGAATCACTTAGTGGGTACCAATTTGTAAGCCTTACGTGTCACTGTTGATATGTTGATGGTGGGAGGGTTTTGTTCCTTTGTTTGTTCTGTTGCTGTTGCAACCTCCATTCCATTCTGCCTATTCAGTTTTCAGAAAGAGCAAATCCTTGGAAGTTAAATGTTCTGGGTTTCTCAATGCTGCTTAGAGAATATAACAGTTAATGTCATTTCAAAGCCACCAGAAAATAAAGTTCAAACCAAATGCAAAAGCAGTTCATACTAGAGAGGGCATTATTAGCTCTGGCCTGGAGGAATGCCCCTACCTGCAGCCCTCCTTCAGGCTTCACAGGTGTAGATCCAAACTGGAACCCACACCAGCTGGGTTTAAGAGGCCAAACTTTACTATAAAAGCCAGAACTACTAATGCTCTACATAGTTACCACGGAAAAGAGGAGCACGGAAAACTGCAGCACTGGAGCATTAATAGTATTTTCAGCTGTACAGTCAGATTCTCACTTGATGTCAATTGGAGAAGCTGTGGTGCAGCTAAAACTGACTTATCCTTGCTGAAGATCTCTTGCTTTGGGCTTCCCTGGTGAGTTTCAACCTACATGCTTATATGTATAAGAGGATTTGTTCTACACAAGAGTTAATGACTGTCATGTCATTAACATAAGAAAGAAAGGTAAGCTGATGTATTGAATGTCACCTCTAATATCTGGCTCAGAGGAGTTACTGAGATTCCTGTTTTTTTCTGGTTTTGGTTTGTTTTTGTTTTTGTTTTTTTTTTAGGTTGGTGTTTTTTTGTTTCATTCTTCATACCTCCTCTAATCACAGCTGTTAGTTACTCTTGCAGAGGAATAGAGCCTACTCTTGCCATAACGTTGCCTTCCTTAGCACAGAAGTCAGGAAGACGTTGGACTCTTGCAGAGTCTCTTGCTAGAGTTGCTGTATATAGTAATCTTTTTCAAGAACTGTTTTCTTACATCTGAAAGTGAGTCACACTGGCCATGCCCTGAGTCTGTTCAGACTAGCTCAGCACACAAGGATTTGAGTGGGAGTCTTGTAGGTATAAATGCTTGAGGAAATTCACTCTAGTAACTGGATGACAGCTTGTGTTACAGAGTTGTTCAGATGAGTGCTGGGCTTCTCAGCCTGTGAAATAGGAACCACTCAGGTCACACCAGCTACTTCCAGAAAGGAAGAAAAATTTGTTTAGGTTGCCTTTTCCTTCCTGTGAAAACAAAAAGCCTCTTCTTACCAGCTGCATCTCTGTCAGAGGACCTGGTGAACATCAATGAGCATCTCTGCCTACATGAGACCAGGGTCTGACAGAAAGCTAGGAGAGACTGCTGCCACCACTGTGGAGAGATATGCCAGCATATCTCCTTCTCCACACTGATGCTGTCCAAATAAAGTTGGGGCACTGGTGCCCTTGAGGTTGTGATGATGGTCCTCTCTGTTAAACAGAGGCATCTAAGAGTCTAAGATGGAACCTCTGAAGATAAATACCATTGACCAAAAGGAGCGAGCTTTTGTTAGTCACAGCAAAGGGTTCTCCCTCTCTAAATCAAGTGTGTGTCAGATCAGTCAGATATTCTTGCTGGCTGTCCCCACTCTGCTGTTCAGCCACAGTGCTTGCAGGAGTCACAGAATCATAGAATCACAAAATGGTGGGGACATCTTGAGATCACCTAATCCAATGCCTCTGCCAAAGCAGGTTCACCTAGAGGAGGTTGTAAAGGAATACTTCCAGGAAGGTTTTGAAAGTCTTCAGAGAAGGGGACACCAAAGCCTCTCTGGGCAGCCTGTTCCAGTGCTCCATCACCCTCAAAGTAAAGAGGTTTCTCCTTATGTTTAGGTGGAACTTGCTGTGTTCTAGTCTGTGCCTGTTGTGTCGCTTATCCTATCACTGAGCACCACTGAACAGTGTCTGGCCCTTTAGATATTTATAAACATTGATAAGATTGCTTCTCAATTTTCTCTTCTCCAGCCCAAACAGGATATATGTGTCTCAGCCTTTACTTGTAATCACCCTTGTCGACCTCCACTGGACTCCCTCCAGTAGTTCCCTGTAGTTCCCTTGAACCGGGGAGCCCAGAACAGGACACAGGACTCCAGATGTGGCATCACTAGAGCAGAGCAGAGGGGGAGAATAATCTCCTTTGATCTGCTGGTCGCACTCTCTTAATGCCCTTGGCCTTCTTGGCCAAAAGGTCTCATTGCTGGCTCATGGTTAACTTCTTGTCCACCAGGACTGCCAGGTCCTTCTGCACAGAGCTGCTTTCTGGTCAGCCCCTAACCTGTAGCAGTGTGTGGGGTTGTTCCTCCCCACGTGCAGGGCTCAACACTTGCCTTTTTTGCACTTGATTAGGTTCCCCTTTGCCAACCTCTCCACCCTGTCCAGGACGTGCTGAATGACAGCACAGCCTTCCAGTGTGTCATCCTATCCTCCCAGTATTGTATCAGTTGAATTGCTTGTCAGATGGTGCATTAGAAATATTACCTCCTGCAGCCTCTCTATCATGTGCACTGTCCCAGCACAGTTCTCCAGCTTTTCCTTCAGGGAACATGGCTAGAGCCTTTCTGGATGCTGGGAGGTGCTATGACATTCTAGATACAGTTTAAACAGAGACAACCTTAGCATCCAGTCTGATATACAAATGCAAGTGAGCCTTTGTTTGCATTTCACACACACAAATGTTGCATAAAACCATTTTACACATTTCTAGGTAATGAAATATTAAAGTGTAACTCTCTGCAACCTACAAAGAAGTTGGGCACAATCTTGATACTGGTACTAAGAATGGAGAGCAATGCCACACCAGAAATACCTACAGCTGTGCCTGTATGAGTGATGGCAGCTCAGGGTCAGTGAGTTTGGTTTTGTTCTGGAGAGGGTGAATAGGGTGCAGATGCATATGTGTGTCGGTGGATTAGAGACATCTGAAAGCGAAGAAAATGGTGTTCAGTGTAGATATTAATGATTTGTATCACCAACTTTATTTCAATATCAGATTTTTTTTAAAAAAAATGGATATTTCTTATATTCAAGTCTTTAATACAAAGTTTGGGATTTTTTGAATGAGGAAATAGCTAATGTTGTATTAAACACAGAAAATGGATGTGCTCACAATTTTTTAAAAGCATTTGAAGTGAGATTAAAGGGTGAGTGAAGATCGAAATGCAAGATTTGGTAAGGAAAGATTCTCTTTAGTGAGCTGAGTCCAAACACTGTAGCATTGCAAAGCTGCACGAGCTCTCTAGCATGATACGGTGAGACTCGTTGCTGAAGCTGAGCACAGAGGAGTGCATAAGCTCAATCTTGACCACAATGAAAAGACAATTTTTAGTACTAGCCTTTCTTAATAACCTCCCATGATAGAAATACAGATTAAAAGGTTAAGGAAGGTAAGCAATATTTTTATCCACAAAAATCTTTACATCCAGAAAAAAAAAAAAAAATAATAATTTGAACTTGTCTAGTATCACTATTAAAATCTTTGTGCAAAGTGTATTGCATTTCATTATTTTTTAAGAATATTTTTGCACAAGATAAGTCAATTCCTTCTATACCAGTCTTTCATTACTTTCTTAGGTTCATTAGATATTATCACATTCATCAATGATTTTTAGCTGACCTGTCTGTGATTGGCAATGTTGTTTTCAATGACTACCGGGTTCTGTCAGGGCAAGGTTTGAATGCTTCAATATTACCCCCTACCACAGTCCTCAGAAAGCAAAGAGGAATACTCTTTAAGACCTTGTTAATAACAACGCCATGAATCTCCATTAGTTAAGTACCAAGACTGCTGGAAAAAAAAAAAAATAAAATCAGCTTCACAGCTGGATAACAACATCCCTTGTTCTTGAAACTCCATACCTAGGAGCAGCTATTCCCATCATCCATGTATCTTGATTATACTACTTTAAATTATTTACATTATTGTTATAGCTTTCTTTTATATGACTACCTGTTTACAGGCTGACTTTCTGAAGAGAAGGTTTTCAGTAGGGAACATGCAGGAAATCTTCACTGTAGTTCAACCCTTTGTCAAGGAACAGAATTATTGACTATGTAGTATAAACACCTGATTAGGTGGTATAATTCAGTCCACAAGTATGTCAATAGATCCCAAAACTTGTTTTCAGGCAGTGTTTACCCCAATGGACTCTCCAAAGAGATAAAATAACTTGTTGTGGTTCCCACCCCACATCTCCACTGCTTGACTAATTATTTTTCTTGGAGAAGGAACACAATCTGAATGGTGTAAGGCATTGTAAAAGCTTATTTTCACAGAGTTTTGGCTTCTCATAGGCAGTTGTGTTTTGGGCTGGCAAATCCCACAGGTGGGAGCCAGTGGGGAGCACATGCAATTTTCCCACTGCCCCTGCCCCTTGTCCCAGGGATGAGATGGTCTCCTCAAAGCTGCATTATACTGCCTGGGTGACATCACCTACTTGATGTCTATCTACTAAGTGTATAAACAAGGGTTATTTCATGTACTTAATGCCAGTAGTAAGTGAAAATGAAATTTTTCTGTCCAGTCTGAGGAAGGTCTCAGATGTGTGCTCATCCCCTCTAGCAGAGTTTTCCTACTGCTGAGCTTCACTGGCAGGGGTGTGTTGGGGAGGTGTTCAAAGTTTGTGGCTGTTAGGAAGTGGATAGATGCTAATTCAGCCTATCCGGGGGCTTCGTCTGAGCCTGGCTGGTGGTATACTCAGGTGCAAGAGGAACCTGTAGCCCTGTGGCTGGGTCCTGCAGTTCTGAAACTCTCCAAGTGCGTCACAGCCCTCTGAAATCCAAGGCCAAGAAACTTCATCCCCACCTTAATTTTTCTTAGATTAGCAGATCTCTTGGGAATGAGGGGAATTTGGAATATCCCAGTAGCACCTTCTATGGTATAAATGTGAGAGTGCCTTCTACATTTGAAAGCTGAGGTATTTGTGAGGATACATTATTCCAACTTGCTACGTCAGAGAAAAATGCCTTGACCAAAACAGTTCTTCTTTTTTTTTTTTTTTTTGTTTGTTTGTTTGTTTTTTTTATACTGTACTATTTCACATAAAACAAGGGCAAAAAAAATATATGCTGGAACTGGTCTTTGTGCTTCAGATCTAGAAATTATTGTGGGGTAGAGGAACGTGTATGAGCAGAGATGGCTAACTGGGGTACTAACAATGTCGAAGACACCAGTGGCCACATGAGGACAGCCCATACATATCAATTCTGAAAATACACACTCAGATTGTTTACTTCCTGAGAAAAGGTGTAATGAAGAAGATCCAATTGGTTGGAACTCAGCAGGGAGACCAATTTCAAGCAGAGGCAGAGTCTTCTTGCTTGACTTGAGACTAAATGCTTCATAACATTCTTCTCCATTTTACCCATTTAGTTAACAGTGGACACCAAATGTTTCCCCAGCCATGGGTACTGCAAGAGTTACTCTTTTCAACTTGTGATTTGCTCAGAGATTTATGGTGATGGAACCATATAAGTAGAGAGAGAACAGCTGGGCTTGACATATGCTACAGCATGTGATTCAAAACAGTTTCATCTGTGAAGATGTGAAACCACAAAAACAGCTTCCATGAGAGTGCAAATAGGAATTCCACACCCTTCAAGGAAAACCCTAACACTGTGAAAAATAAAGATGGTTCTAGTTCCAGGCTGTGAATTTGCTATTCCTCACTACTCATTTAAGACATATATGTAATTCAAATAATTTTGAGATATTATGTCTTCCCCTTCCCACTTCCTTAAGGTGACAAATTAAATTATTCCAGTTACTTACTGAAACAAATTTATTTTCGTGCCTGTCTTTATGACACAAGAGCTTATTGCACACCAAAGAAGGATAAAAAATGTAAAATAAAAGTATTACCCATTGCTGTAAATTCTAAGCATGATGGTCTTGGATACACTGTGAGGAATTTATTATTCACCGTATGAAATTTATGCTAGCATATTCTTGTGCAGACTCTGGGGTTTATACTCTATGAGCATCATGGTATTTGTTTTTTGTGCATCAGATGATTTTTTTTTTTTTTTATATTTGTACATTTAAATGATCTTTTTCTGTGGTTTGCAGGTATGTGCCACCTTACTGCAGGTAAAAGCTAAAAATATGTCTATTTACTTTTCAGAAAGTCGTGATGGAAGTTTAGGATAATCTTGAGACTTCAGGGTGGAGGTGTGGATGAGAACATCTGCATGGGTCAGACCAAACCACAATATTGGCAGGGTTCAAAATGTATAGTGTATGCCAGTATGACATAATATTTGTTTTAGAGTACTCTGTAGTACTGACTGTAAGAGACTTATGGCTTTCACTGGAACCAGAGAATCATGAAGCATTTAACAGTTTAAACAGTTGAACAAACTCCTTGAGAGCCCTTCACATATCCACACTGGGCTGGAAGAAAAAAAGTAAGGAGTCAACAGTAGCAAATCAGGAAGAGGAAAGGATCAGAAGTTACTCTGTTATGACAGAGACCATTACCTCACATTTATCATCGTTACAACATTATAACAATGTCCTTTCACTCTGTTGAAAACACCGTCCCCTTTGCACTTGAGTAAAACTGATCTACCTTCAATGGCTTTATCTGTTGTGACAGACATCAGATTGTGGTTATTCCTCACCTTTTCTCAAAAGACACATACATTTCCCACTTTACCAAATAATTTCCATAAATAAATAAATAGGCCAGGGAATAAGCTATTTTTGACTAGAAAGGAATGTGTTATAATCTCATCTACTTTCAGTCTAATTTGTGACTCGTTATCTAAAATAATGTGACATCAACACAGAGCAGGTATACCTGAGTTGAGGATGATGCACCAGATCCTTCTATAAGGACAAGACAGGATTTAACATGAAAAGGTGGCTAAAGCAACCTTTATTTCAGTTTTGGGAGTATCCACTTAGCTATAATTAGCTGCTAACAAAAAATGGCTTTTCTCCATGGAAACAAAGAAGCCTTGCAAAGAGGGTGTCAAAAAATGGGAGATTTTTCTGAGCTTGGGAACAATGATTGCCTTAATAGGAACTCCTCCTTACAATGGAAAATAAGCATAGGATACAAAAGCCAACTTTAACTGCCAACCAGGCAACAGTGGGACATGAACACTACTCTTGTCACAGAAATTTTCCTCTGAGTCCTCATTTCTGCTAAGAGTATAGATGCAGCTGGAGACAGAGGGACATTTATAGGGAGTTTTTATTTTCTGAATCTGGAGAATGTAGAGGCAAATGGTCTCTCTTTCTTTTTTGTTTTCCTTCAAGAGCAGGAGCCCGTCTCAGTGCCTGAGTCACTGACATTTGAACGAGACAAAACACTTTTTTCTCTCTCTTAGTTACATTTTTTTAAAACCTTTTTCTTCTTCTCTAAATTCTTTCTTTCTGCCAGTGATGGCCTTTTCTTACCCTGTCTTTGGCCTCCTCCCATAAAACTTATGACTATTGCATGATAAGCATTTGCCATACAGATGTCCTGTCATTTAAACTGGGACATCAAGATTTTACACAGAAAGATCAAAGGTACAGACTGTGTCCACAGATCTTTCCCTGCCACACTCCATATGCAGGTATCTGCCAGTGCAAACTACCATTTTGCTACAGAGATTACTCTCCCTTTAAATTTTTTCTGGAAATATTTTTTGTTTTGCTAAAGAAATTCCAGCAAAAAAAAACTAGGATGTCACCTGCAAGGGAAGAGGTAATGCTGAGCTGGTGATATCTGGGCTGAATTTGATTTGAGTGACAGTACAGTGGGATTTTCAACCCTGGCTTGTCTCCATGTTTACTCTCCCTCAGAAATAGATGCTGCTTTGCAGAAGCTAATTTGACAATTTGTTAATGCTTTAGTCCTTGATGAGAGCTCAAGTTATGAGTTTTTAAAACAGTCATTATTTACCAGTTTAACTAAAATTTTTTCTCTGGGACTGGTAATTTCATGCTTCTTACATGCTCTCTACTCCAGTATACTCAGCTTGTTAAATTCCACCTTGCTCCTGCTGGCACACTTGTCACAGTGGTTTCTTAAAGGCTTGAGGCTAAAGGGTTTTCCTTGACAAGGAATCAAAACAGGTCAAGCCTAATAACACTAAATCCTGGCTCACAGACCATCCAGAGAGGTATATTTGTAATAGGAAATCTAGTAATAACCAGATGCAATTACTGGAGTACTGAGAAGAAAGCAAAGGGTATAAATCTCCCTGATGAAACAGTAGGTTTATAATAGGTGCTATATGCTTTAATCAAATTAAAATTTTTATTACACTTTAATTAAGACCAGCAATTTATGACTGGCATGCAAAACTGTTGACATTTCCTCTTTGTTCCAGTCCACACTAGTAGTACAACCTGCACTTTTAAATCTAATTTGACATTTGCTCACAGAGTACTAGTCAGGGCTTTGCTTTCCTGGAAAGAGATAAAACTAGCTGACTTTAGACTGATTTCAGAACTGTAAATGTCAGACTCCATGAGCCAGGAGAGTGTAATGGATGTGTTGAAAAGGTTTTTATCAGATTCTACCATCATCACAATGCAGCTCTGCGCCCTCCATCTCTGAGAGCAAAGACCTATTTCATGAAATAAATTAAGTCTGTGTAACTCACAAAACTGGAAACATGCCAGAGAATAAATAATATATTTAGCTACCATTGAGAAGTTATTTCAAGTGGTTTACATGTTTCTGAAAAAAATAACTCAAAAACGACAGTTTTAAGAAACCATTAACCGGGGTGAACTAATTAGAAACAGATCACATGGTGATAAATGAGGTAATGTAATATGTTGACTGGGCTGCTAGCCTCTAAGTACGTAGAGTGACCCTGCAGATAATTGTATCTGTACCTGTGCTAATAAGGGTTTATGGAGATCAAAGCTGTACAATATTCCCAGACCTGCATTGTACCAGGATTAAGTTAGCAAATACATATCAGCTAATTTAAAGCACTGTTATTACAATGTTGCAGTTTTGAAATAAAGATATCTTGAAAGCTTTGAAATTTGGCAATCAACCTTAACTCTGACCCAGTCCTACTGCTCTCTTTCCACTGAACATGATGGAAAGACAGTAAGATGGGAGGTAAGGGATAGTGCAGCACTTGAAAGTTTTGGTGTTGCTGTCTGGAAATGACCTTCCAAACTTTACACAAAGACACTTCAGACCACTTCAGAGATCATGCCATAATGACTTTTGTGGATGGTCTTGCAAAGAAATTAAAATTCACAACATCCAGCATTCAGTGCTGTTACCTCTTTGGCACGGCGGCCCCATTTCAATAGGATAGGTGAAGGCTGGCACTGTCCCAGCCTCATCGGCATCTGCAATGACCAGGATGTTCTTTAGAGAAGAGAAAGTGAATGTGGGAACCACAGCCTGAGAGGCCACCCACTTTCTGCCTACAGTCACACTGTAGTCTGTAACATCAAGAGCAAACTGAAGCCCAAACTATTTGGTGTAAGCATCTGTAAATGAAATTGCAGGGATGCTAGTACCTTTCTACACAAAAACAGGTCTCAGAGTTACAGGTAGGCACCTAAACTAGGAGTAAAGCAGGACTTCAGATACATTTGTCCCCTCAACATTTGCTATGGCCTGGTTTCATTTTCTTTCCATCCAGTACATTTGCCTTTCTTAGATTCACTTTGAAGTGCTGAGGTCTTCTTGCCAGGGGACTTAGTGGCCTTACCTTATGTCTGTGAGTGCTTGTCTCCAACTCCTGACCTCAGAATAGCAACACTGCAGTACTGACTATATCTGCATCAGTAAATTTGCACATGTCCAGAACTAATCCCTGATACTGAGGATGACCAATACAGAATGGACCACATCAGTGCTACTAAACTCTCATACCACTGAAAATAGGGTTTTCACAGGCAGACTTGCACTACTGGAATCCTCTCTCCCTGTGATAACTCTCAAACTCCGCCTAAACTTTTTTGGGAAGATGCTAGGTGGCAAGGCCAACACATGGCAGAGACCAGTCTCATGCAGCAGCATTCAACCAGGCTCCAGTAACTGGACTACTTGCTGGAGCTGTGTGATTTCCTAGTACAGGGGTGGCCTTCGTGAATCTGGGCTTTCGCTGCTGAGAGCAAAGGTTTTTAGGTGGAACATCTGTTCTCAGATCTCCAGAACTCCTCTGAAAACTGCACTTGCTTTCAGTGCCTTTTTCTCTGCTGGGAGCTTTGTAATAATTCTGCTATGGTTTTATTAATTTCTTACCCTGCACACCTGTGTAAAACAATGTGCTGAAGAAGTGCAGCAGGGACTGCTCTCTCTTATGGTTGTTGGTGGCATTAATAGCTCCTCCCTGAGTCACTACTAAAGAGAAGAATGAGCTGTCAAACAGAGACATGAGACAAATTTATTCTGAAGTGAGATACTGCTTCTGCTTACTCTGTTTGTGTTAACATAAATGATGCATAAAAGTTATTAAGTGTGCTATGAAATACAAGGACCTGGAAGGAAAGCCACAACAGAGACATTCAAACCACCTCAAAACACATTCTATATGCTATCTTCCCCACCATGTATGGGCTAGACAGGGTCAATGGTAGACAAACCATTTACCTTGACTCGCATTAATTCATGTGAAGCAGCTGTCTCTAAGCAGTCCAGAAAAGCCACATGAAGAGGTAGACAGGAGAGTGGCACAATTACCAGCCGTGCAAATCTGCAGTACTTCCAGCTCCACAAATTTTGAAAATATCTCTGAAGACTGCAGCAGATGACAAAGACATAATTACCTTGCAGCAAGAACAGGGAAAGTAATTTCTTCTTGGCTTACTGGATATTCTGTTATTTGAGATGATCAGACATTGTCCAGTATTGCCTTTATCTGTCTTTTTAATAGGAAGATTCATTGTTATTTAAACTTCCTCCGTTGCTGCTGAGGAGCTGAAAACTGTAGTTTGCTCAGTTCTCCTTTTTTGTCCCCCAGGATTTTTGCCTTAGAAAACAAGTAATACCACCAAGACATTGTATTTCATATGTTATCACCAAAAAAATACTGTAATTTCTGATGTATAAAGTTTTTGGTTTTCTTAATCTGCCTTCCAAACATTACGCAAAAATGTAGAATTTTGTTGGGACAAGATCTGTAAAGCAAAGGTCCCCAGTCCTCTGGACCATTTCCAAGTGGCAGGGAGAGAACATTGATCATACCACCTTCTTTCTCAAATAACAGGACTGTCTCCTCAAACTCATCTCTGATGCACACAGCTCCACAGCCTCTCTTCAGTGCCAGATTCACCGCTTGTGCAGTGGACAACACAGAGAGATGTTTTAGCAAACTTGCATCTGGGATCTGCCTGTCATTGCCTGAACTATTCACAGTAACGTCTTCGGCCACCTTTTCCCTGGGTATTCCTATCACTTGCTTAAGAATCGAGCTGGAAGTCATATCAGTTGTTCTGCAATGACATCCTACTCCCAGCCATGTTTTTTCTTGGCTGCTTCTCAGTTTCAAGCTATGTTGTATAATGGACAAAGTCCCATGGGTCCCTCAGAAAAACAGTAGTTAGAAATGTGGCTTTGATCTCATCAAAGAAATAGGTGCAACCCAAAGGTGACTTCAGGAAAGTTCCTGGGAAACATAATCACTGGTGCAGGCTCCTGTCTAGGTGACTTTTTCTAGGAGACCATACATGTCTCCATAGACCACAATTTGATCCCCCTTATTCTCAAAGACACAAAATCAAGTAGAGTGGCCAAATGATGTTAAAAAGTCTTATTGCAAGAATATTTATCTGAATGATACAACTCTCCTCAGCAGATAAAATCATAATGGAAATTCAAATTGTAATATCTCCAAATATCTTCAGCTTTCATTTCATTTGTATGCAGAGCCTTGTACTACCTTGTCTGAATGCTCTTTGGAATGTCACAACTGCAATACCTCCTAATCTGACTACTTTTCTTAGGCATTTCTGGAGCTCCACCAAATAGGGTGGCTGCATGGAAGCTATTACATTTTGCAGAGATTAACTGTGCTGAACATTAATACAGACTTTCTTCCAGAAAATATTTCAAAACTGGTGCATTTGAAAAATTCCCTCCCCTGCTTTTAAAAAAAAAAATAATTTGATTGAGGGTTAAAAAGTGCATGTCTGTTATTCAAAGCCACACAGAAAGCATCAAAGCAGATGCCATTTCTCAAAGGGATCCAGACAACTGTAGCAGGCATCACTTGAAACAATAACATTACACAGAACTGTCTTATGATTTAGTTAATAGTAACCGTACAACAGTTAGGAAAACAAAATTCAGAAACCACACCAAGCACCCATTCAAAAAGATTAAGAGATTTAGGTCCACTATTTATAGTCTCCAGTATAAATCAGTCCATGCCATTTAATGGAGGAATTCTAACAGAGGATAAGAAAAGCATCTTTTTCTTTTATCACAGAATCATTTTGTGCACTGACTGGTGCTGAAGCGTGAAGTGTCCATGTGCCAATGACTGTA
The DNA here is from genome assembly GCF_000691845.1 of Merops nubicus. Lineage (NCBI taxonomy): Eukaryota > Metazoa > Chordata > Aves > Coraciiformes > Meropidae > Merops > Merops nubicus. The sequence continues at coordinate 73,942 of NW_008598097.1, forward strand.
TCACCCCTCAGTGACAGTTCCAGATCTTTGCTCTGCTCCTGTTAAAAGTTGCACTGTGCTTAGAACAGGAATTTTTTTTTCTACATTTAGCACCTAGCCACTGGGTCTTGGCCAGGGAAGGTAAAATGAAAAAAAGGTGTCAGCAGTTTAGAATATTATATTCTTAATCAAGTTTGCTCATTGTAATGCACTGAGTCACTGCCTCATGGACCACGTAAGTGGCTATACATTGCAAGGTTTTATTATTCAAAGGGAAAATTATGTTAACCTTTGGGTCTCCCTGCATTTTGGGAAATTATTGTCCATGTAAGTAGAAAACGGACATGGAGACTAAGTCACAACAAAGTCCTGAAACTTGGCCTACAGGCAAAACATTGATTTGTCCATGACGTGGATGAAGGTTAGCCTTTCTACCCACTGCCTCTGTGGGAGGCACAACCCTGCTCTGAGCTCTGGTGGCCACATTCTTCACGGATATAATAATGTTTTTTAACACATCTGTTACAACGTCGGTATATAAATATGCACAATAGTCTGTTGCTATATTGTTGTACTGAAAGAGGGTACCACATTTGTTCCCTCTGCTCCCTATTCTTCCAGCACAAGGATGGGTATTAACAGACAGGACTTTCTTAGACTACAAGTATTCTCACGTTCTGGGTGTTGGTGTCACCTGTGGCCCCTCTCTCCTGAATGACACCTGGAACTGTAGTCTTCTCTTCAAGGGATCCAAGTCTGGGTTTACACCATGGGCCTAATACTGCACATCAAACAGTAGAAACAAGCCAGTAGTTTCTTCCGTGGGACTCCCAGCCCTGCAGGTGGAAATCCTGTTAGCCATCAGGATGGCCTTACCTGCACCCAGCCTCAAAACAGCTCTTCATATCACTGCGTAAATTCAGCCCGCAATTAACTATTTGCACATTTTCAGATTTCCTTTCCTCAGAACATGTCCAGAATAAGCTACAAAGAACAACTAACATCTGCTTTATGATTAAAGGAGAATTTGTTTGAGAAAAAAAAAAAAAGTTATTTACAAAAACAGATATTCTAGTTGTCTATGCATATTGAATATGACACTTCCAAAGAAAACAACCAGAGCAATAGAAGCAGCATACCATCAAGAACACCTGCACCAGAGAGTTTAAAATCAGATCATATGCCACTATTGTGAACATGGTTTGTTTTCCATTATTGCTTAAATATGATGATAACCAATTTAGGGATTGACATAAAACCCATATTGTATTATTCTGAGGCTTTGTTAAGAGCAAAGAATGTGTGACCAAATCAAAGGCTTCACTAAAGCTAATAAACACAGCTTCATTCATATATGTGGCCTTTATCCACAGCTTGATTAATATCACATTTAACCTAGAAAAAGGCTGAGGTTATGGAGTGCTTTAAACAAAAGCCAGATTCGCAATAGGGTAGGGTGAGGGGAGTAATGTGTTTAAACGAATAAAGCCATTGATTTGTCCACACACCAAACATTTGGAAGTGTTAGCTAATGGCATTAAAGCAGCTAAAAGCCTACGATTATTTAAATCCAAGAAAACACCACCTTTCTGGTACATGAAAAGTCTTCCAAATTGTTCAGAGATTCAGCAAGCACTGACACATGCTGAAGGAATCATGAAAGAAAATTATTTGAGATCTGAGCTGCAAAAGGGAGATTTCACCCGTCCGTCTCTTCAAAGGGTAATTAATTGTTTTCAGTACTTCATTAAAATGTATAGCTTCAAAAGAGGAAAAGTTGATTATTGATTTTTTTTAAAAACAAAACAAACAGCACAACAAATTAGATCAACTAGACTTCTCTAAGGTCAGAAGGTTTCTACATCTGTTAACAGGCCTGGTGATGATTTTTTAATGCCTTAACTATTTCTGTCTGCTACAATTTAACCCAAATCTTTAATTCATTAAAATTAGTTGTTCTAGCTCTGCTAAAAAAATCCTTTCATTCCTTTCCAAATGGTCTCAGATTCCTCAACTTTTTTTAACATGATAATCTCAATAAAATGTATTTTTTGCTTTTCTTTACTCATCTTTATTTCCATTTCAAAGTTGAGTATAGTACTCGAATCAGTAACACATCTGCTATGTCTGTTATTTTTGCCATTTCTTATCTCCCTGCTGAGATCCTTCAACTTGTCACGGGTCATTTGAGGATAACATTTGCCTGCTTTAACCCAACGAGTTTGTTACAAATCTGAACTGACTGGGAATGGTCACTATCCAGAAGTCAAGTAGTTACATCCATAGTGAGTAGCTATTAATATGTCTACTAGTCCAACAGCTTGGGGTTGCAGGGCAAACGTGTAACAGGAGAGCATAGGTTTTCTCACTAAAACAGAAGCTCCCAAAATTGCCAGAAGAAAAGTTGCTTCTGCTAGAAAATTACTGTCGTTCAGATAGAAGTGAAGTTAACAGAAACCAGTCAAAGGAATTTGAAATAAATAGCTAGGGGTGGATTACCCTTGCTGAAAAGCTTGAACACAGTATTGCTGGGCCAGTAAGGATAAATAAACTGCTGGGAGACAGCATGGGAGATCATGAGATTGCACAGAGAAGGTAGGAAGAGCCTGGCTTACATCAGCAACAGAGGAGGGAGGCAACTACAGCTTTCAGAAGGTCAAAACTTTATCCTCAAAATACCTTCTTCATTTGCAGGTACCTGAACACACCCAAAAAGGGATAAACTTACTTCTGCATGCCATGCACATACTGCACTCAGCCACCAACATGTTTTTGTATAACCTGTATGGCTCTAATGACAGGCATTTGTGTGTAAACCACATTGGTGAGGTTTGTGATAAATCGGTTAAAATCATAACTCAGATATGTTGAAACAACAGCAATAAGTGTTGAAGTATTCACTTGGGAAGTAAACTTATAGTATAACATTCATTTAAGTTCAGTGACTTGACTGGCTGTAAAATTTAGGGGCTTTATTTTTTTATACACTCATCTGTTTCTTGCATAAAAAATGAGTAAATGAAAAAAAGTAAATTCTACACTTTCAGTCGAATTCAAACATCATTGGACAGATTTCATTACTAATGGGAGCCAGCATCCATAGTGCTTAGGTAAAATACTAAAAATTTATTAAAAGCACCTCCTCAGAGTTGAAAGCAGAAAATACTTAATCAACCCTGACAATCAAATCATGATCTAGTGGAAAAATACAGAAGACTCATTCCAGCAAAGAAAAGATGAGCTAGTCTTCTTAACTTGCACTGATTTATTTCATATGTTATGTTATGTGCAAAGCTCCATTCCCAGGTCTCTAATTGTGCCTGTACACACCGGTACACAGATCACTCCAAGTGATTCTCTTTACTTTACTCTGAGAAGTTACAGTTAAAAAGCAAACCCAGGAGATTCTGTTCAAATGGACATGTCAATATTTCACACATAATTTTGTCCCAGATTTGGATGAGAAGATTATATAGTACAGTTTAGGGGGAGAGGGAAGGGGAATGAAAACAAGCAATAAAAGCCAGTATGAATAAATTGGAATATTTAATTTGAACATTTCAGTGTAAATAACTTTTCTGCATTTCCAAGTCTCTCACACCAAGCATGCCAGTACTTCAGGAATTTGGAGATCCCATGTCATCCCATGCCTCATATGTTATGCTCAGCAGGTTACAGTACATCCAAAATTATGAGGCCTTTACCAAACTCTTGAAATCACAGAATCACAAAATGGTAGGGTATGGAAGTGACCTCTGGAGAGCACCTAGTTCGATGCCTTTGCCAAAGCAGATTAACCTAGAGGAGGTTGCAAAGGAATGCTTCCAGGAGGGGTTTGAAAGTCTCCAGAGGAGCAGAACTCACAACCTGTCTGGGCAGCCTCTTCCAGTGCCTCCTCATCCTCAAAGTAAAGAAGTTTCTCCTTACGTTTAGATGGAACTTGCTGTGTTCTGGTCTGTGCTTATTGCATCTTGTCCTGTCACTGGCTGCCATTGAAGAGAGTCTAGCCCTATCCTCTTATCAACAGCCCTTTAGATATTTCTAAGCATTGATAAGATCCTTTCTCATTCTTCTTTTTTTTCAAGCTATACAGACCCATGTCTCTCAGCCTTTTCTTGTAAGAGAAAATTTACTTCCATGGTCATCTAACAATTTACCTAATACTCAGGTTTTCTTGTCCTAGAAGTCTTTTCTTCTGCTGCTCCCTGACAAACTTTCCCTATCTTTCCCATTTTTATGTCTCCAAATGCATCCTGTCCACCACCCAAAATGGGTGAACCTATAACAAACCCACAAAGTGGATGGTGGAAGGCCAAAATGAATGGAACTGGTGGGATGATCTAGGTCTGCAGGACATTATGGTGGCTCATACCAAGTCTTTCTTTACTGTGCACTTTTCCTCTTGCATTTGGAGAGCTCTGCACAAGATAGTTCTGATCACATCAATTCCCACTGTCATTTGTGCTCCAACCATCCCATACAGAGACTGTTAGCTTAATGACTTTGCTCTTAGGCCCTCAGTTCACCCATGATTCACCAAACACTGTAATCCTCAAAGATGCTGGTGAGAACACTGTATCAAGAATCCCTATCAAACCAAGACCAACCACATTTAATGCCTCCACAAACTTATTCATATATTGCAGTATTAGCCAGGCTGCTGCTAATTGTAGCTTTCTATAGTACATGAGCTATGTGTTTTTTATTCCTGAAAGATGTTTGAGTAATTTTTATTGTCATCGATGTTAAAATATTAAAATGCTGATAATACATTTAGTAAAACCAAAACTGTCATTTAAAAATATGTACTGTGTATGCATGGATGTTAAATGTATCTAAAAAATTAACAGTTCAAATCTCCTTGACTTTTCAAGACAAGTTTGGTTCCTGAGAATATAACTCCAAATCATTAACCTCAAACACATTTGTGCTATGAATTTCAATGAAAACAAGATTAAATCTTAAACAGAAATCAAAAATCCTATTTCACACATTGCTTATAGAAGTATGTATATAATTTACTCCAAGAAATCGCTTGAAGGTATAGCTATAAAAAGGTTGGGGATGTGTGAATGTTCATGTATCTCTAAAAAAAAGAAACAATCAATTATATATTTGGAGGAAACAATTAAGATGCAATGATGAAAAGCACTACAAAATTCTGCACATGCGAATAATTGTGGTCACAGGGAAAGTTGCAGCGTATTCTTTGAGAAAGACTATGCTAATGGGTAATTAAAGACCCACTGAAGACATGATACATCAAATAACACAGTAAAGGTTTTATGTTCAATCACCATGCTTCAACTTTGTTATTTCCTGGCTTGTGAATAACTAAACAGGCAAGTTTAATGCCTTATAGACTCCTCTAATGCTGTTTTCAAAGAGCATTCATAACAAAATTGGCTCTGCCATGCGACAATTTATTCATGTTGTGTGCTGGCCTGTTTACTGAGATGTTTTCTGTATGACTACACTGGCCTAACTCACCAAGCCTCAGCCTGGAAAAAAAACTAATACTTAAAAATCTGTAAGAGGGTTAGCCAGAACCGATAGCTTTGATGATGGTTCCACCTCTGGCTCTGAGAACAATCAAGGACCTACAGCCATCCAAGGACAGAAGAACAAAGATGTTGGTAACATTTCATGCAAATGCCTCCAGAGAGAGTGAGCTACTCCTTGTGAGAAACAATAGAGGAGCAGCAACTCTTTGGCACATCTCGTGGCTCAGCCTGTTAACCTCATGAGCATAGCAGGACGAGGGGCTCTAGATAAGTTAAACATATGTAAAATCCACTGTTTATTTTAATTCCTTTTGGCCAACATCTTTATGTGTACTGTTAAGCAGCTGAATAGTGAGGGTTTTTTTAAACAGGTTCTGGGTCACAAAGCCCTGGTGCAGGATGGCAACCTGTTCCACCAACCCACCTGCTACAATGGCAAGTCGAACCCTATATTTAAGATAAGAGTGAATACTTTTACATTGTAAAAGCAGAGTCACATAAGCACTGAGTGAGTTATAAAGTAGCTGCTATATATTTTATTTTCTCCTTCTGACCCACACACTCATCTCACTGAAATAAAGACGTGCAGTGGGATGCACTTAAAAAAAAGCAAGTTCTAGTCAGAAAATCTCCATCTGCACTTCATTGTGAAACCTGAGTGTGTTTGCATCTCTGACTACCTTGGTGATAATATAAATCAGAGAGTAGACATGGCACATGCTGAGGTTCACACCTATAACTCATTTTGTGCCTGCAATGTGGGCATATATTTGGCAGGTGCAAACTGCCAGACTCCAAAAATTGCGGGCCCTTTTATTTATCAATTTCCATACCACGCATGGGCTGGATGGGAGCTGACTCCTGCACAGCCCACTCGCAGCTCAGCCGACAAGTGTCATATCTTTTGTTCCCCCTCAGCGTGAGACATGGGATTACAGAACCCTAACAGAAAGCTGGGGCTGACCTTTCTGAAAACAGACCCCTCAGATGCAGTCCTGTTTTCAGAAAAAAAATCTTCTTTTTTTTTTTTTTTTTTTTCCCCCTCTTGCACACAGACAGCTATAGGCAAGTAGTGAAAAAGCTTAGGCAGGACATTTCATCATTCTTTTCATTTCAAAGCTTGAAACAAGAATAGGTTACAGAGGGTTTTATGTAAAATACTTCAGATGGAGTCTGGCTGTATAAGAAAATCCTGGGATGGATCCAGATACAGATGTGCTATCTACCCAGAAACTATTTGGCAAGTCAGTGAACTGTGATATTGTAAGAAAGTCTGGGCTTCAGTACAAGTTTTCAAAAAACTGCTTGTTGGCTGAGCTACAATAGTAAAGCTGTTTATTGGCAGAGAAGTTATATGGGAAGCTGAAATGAAGACCCTGCTTCTTTTCCCACTGTGATTTTTTTCTCACCACAATTAATTTATTATAGGTAGTTTAGTCCAGACCTTCTGCATAGTGGTTGAGGGACAAAGTCTAGACATAATTTATTGGCCAGTGCCTGGTGAAAACAGAATTGCAGCATCCACATTTTCCCTCTGTTTCTCTTTTTTCTTCTGCCAGACACATCAAGTAGACTATAAGCTAAGTATCTGGTACGTGAGCCCAGAATGACTGAGGAAGGGTTTCCTTTGCTAGAGTTGTCCTCTACCTATTGTGATATTTTTCCATCATGCTAATATTGAATATTATCAAGCTAAATAATAAAAGCAGTAAATTTTTGATTACTTGGCGTGTTTCTTCTGTCTTTCACATGAACCCATAAAAACATGCAGCAATGTTTATCAGGTCCCTCTCTTTCACAATTCCTGTTAGCTGGCTAACCACTCTGCATGTTGACAAAGGCAAACACAAAGCAGTTATATGACATGAGCACAAGATGTCAATGGAACTCAGGAACAGAAACACTAAAACCTGCCCATATTGTACAGGGGATTACCCTGGTGTCACAGAGAAATATCAGAGTAGGAAACACTGTGGTATGGAAAGACGCCAAGAACAGCAGAGGCTTGGCACTTGGAGGGTCCGCTTCCCATCTTCAAAACGCTTTACAAATATTAATTTGACAATTCACTAAATAACCTTTAAAAGGAGGCCTAATACAGGTTTGTGCTAAGTGGGAAGACAGCTGGGATTGAGAGTCTGCTCTGGGTTTGCCAGTCAAAACAGTGGCACAGATGAAATTAGAACAAAGCCTTTCTGCATCCCAGGGCTACAAGGCAACAGATTAAATAACCACACTTGCTGTGGGGACAGAAGGTCCCACTCTCTTCCATGCAGCCATGCAGATGGGGCTATGAAGCCTTGTCACACCACTACCACCAGCAAGGAGGTTCATGGCAGGTCCCTGCTCACTCCAAGCTCTAAGGGTATGACAGAGATCAAGGCATCAGGTCCCACAGCCTGCATCCAGTCTAGAAGCGAATTCAAACTCATTCCCTTTAATGCTGTCCTGATTTGAGCTAGAACAGAACAATTCTGTTCAGTGATGTTACATTTCAGCTCAATCTCTTCTAACAAACTGCCCTTTCGGAAGTTATCTGCATACTTTTGCAGACAGTGTCTGCTTCTAGCAGTGATAACATTTGATGTTTACTACCGAGGATTGGAATGTAGAAAGGCTCTTGCTCATACTTACTCCTGTGGAGGCCAAGGACACTGCTAAATCTTGTGTACCATGTTCAGGGTGCAGTAAAAAAGAGGCCACATCTGCAGGGAGGAGCAGATGAGAAGTGACCATTAACTGATCAGTGAGGTACTCCATTCCACATACATCATATCCGATACAAAGCTGGCATCCAAGGAGGACTCCGTTTGTTCTGCCTTCAATCCCAATCCATGTGTTCCTGAATTCCGTTCCAGTGAGTAGCTTCTGTATCTGGTTCCCATCTGCTACCGAGTCCAGTCTGGGATTTCCACAGTGCTTGCTCCAGTGTCAGTGGTGATGGTGATATAGTTGCCATCAGGGGGGTTTGGTTAGACACCAGTTTTGTAAAGATTTGTAGATATTCCATTTTATTATTATTATTTTCACTAAAGCTGTTTCAATTTTCTTATTGATAAGTCTGTCTCCCTTATTCCCGTTCTCTTCCCCTTTGGGAAGTGAGAGGGGTTAACAGAGAGCCTCCATCATCTGTCTAGCGGATGTCCCTAACCCTAAACATTGACAAAGGTACTTGCCTGTTTTGTCTAAAGGCAACACAGCTCCAAGAGAGGGCAGCGGTTCCTGTTGCTTTTGCCCAGAGCCCGAGTAGTTGCTGGGGGTGTAACTGCAAGGGTGCAGGGGAGCACAGGCATTACTCTGCTGCCTCACCAAACCTCTGCTGGTTGTGACAGTACCTGGGGGAGGAATGGCCCCATTTGACCTCCAGGGTTGCACGGCTGCCAGTCAGGGAAAGCCTTATCTGTTCCTTTGTAAAACAGGTGTATGTGGTGTCTAAGCTACTGCAGAGTTAAAGATTGATGTGATACGACTGGTTCATGGGATGGAAAAGCAATCTGACTTTAAATAAGAGTAGGGGGTATCCAGGCTGCTCAGGTTTTGACAGGAACACTTTCAAGGACTCCCTGAAACACTGCTGCTCTCAGCGTAGCTCAGCATGCCCCTGGAACAAATATTGGCACAGGGTACCTCTGTCCCACCTGCCTGCTGCACCTGCTCTGAGCTCCTCTCACCTGCTCAGCAGCCCTGTCAATGAGCCCAAGCTCCTCTTCAATGTCTCCTGCCATTCACCATCAGGTTGCCATCCTTCTGTGCTTTTTTACATCTTTCTTCTCACTTCCAATAGAATAACTGCGTTGGAAAGAAAAACGCTATGGGGTCACTTTCAACTGTTACTAATTCACACCCAAGCAGAAACTCAGCATCAATTCAGTGAGAGAGTCATTTGAGCAATAACTTATGGAACAGTAATCTAGATGTTTTCATATGGTGTTTTGACAAGGCTGATGCTGAGAAGTCATTAGCATGTTTGTAGTGAATAAAATCAGGTGAATTTAAAAAAAAAAAAGTGTAGCAAATGAATACTAATATTATATTATATACAATATATATAAATTCTATATATCCCTAATATAAATATGCACTCAAGTCTAATTGGTGATACTGAAAGTAGTAAAAGTGGCTACTCAAAATGAAACAAATACTATATAAGGAATTTGTGGCTTCAGTAAAAGACGACTTGAAGGAAATAAGAGTCAAGAGTACTAAAATTACAGAATAGACAAGATTCCCCAAACATCCAAGAGTTTCTTTACAGTATTAACCTTTTTACAAAGTCCTGAGCACCTCAAGCCTAACTCTTTCATGGAGAATTCAGGAACAGCAACATGGACTGCAAACAACCATAAGAAATAAATGCCCTAGCATTAAGGTGGCCCAGAAGCAGTTAAACAGTAAATTTTTCAGAAGAAACTTCATTGAGTTTACTAAATTATTCAGGATAATTAGGACAAAGGCATGCTGTGGGTAACTCGTGAAAAAAAAAAAAGGCTCAATAATCAACAAATGGCAACTGAAATGCAGTGTAAACAAGATAAGGTGATGCATATCTAAAAAGAAATAATGATTACAATGAGAGAGAAGGACTTAGGGTTGACACAGATGGCTCATGAAAACATCAGATCAGTTGTCATTAGCAGTCAAAAACCCACAGGTTTTTTAGGAGAGAGAAAATGACATAGAGAACATTATTACATTGTTGTAGAAGTTCCCTTGTCCATCCAAACTCAAGATAATGAATGTAGTCCTTGTTCCCTTGTCCCGCTATAGCTGTAAGTAAAACAGAGAGGTTCAGAGAAGGGCAGCAATAATGATCAAAGCTCTGAATAGTATGTGGAGTGGCTGAGAGGACCAGGAACCTCAACCAACAGCCCAGATGATTTACGGGGAATATGATCAGAGTTTATGAAACCATGTGTGGCATGAAGAGGGTAGGGGTTGAGATTCATTGACTTCTTCAATACAAGAACCAGGAGTCTACAAAGGATCTAACAGAAACCACGTTGAGAAAGAAAAATTTTAAAAGCACATGTGATTCACACAGAGAGGATAGTAGTCCTCCAGTGATGTTGCAGTTCCTAGTAGTTTACATAGGTTGAAGAGGAGCACAGACAAGCAATGAAAAAGCAGCCCACTGAGGATTAATGAATACAAAACCACATCCAGTTAAGAATGCTTCCTCATCTGGAAATAGTAAGAGACTGAGAAAGTATTAATATGTTCTTGTCCAGACCTTGTTGAAGAGAAGATACTGAGCTAGACAGACCTTTGGGCTAGCAAAGTATTCCTGTGGTTATGGTAAGTTAGGACAAGTAAGCACATCTCACAAGGCTTTCTAAGATGTTGGAGGAAAACAATGAAGGGGTGAATTTTCACAGTGATTCAAGTGTTTAACCTTATTTTAAAAAAATTTGATCCTTAACACTCAAGCCCAAAATCTAATTTTTGCCTCTTGATAAATTCACTCTGAAGTCAGAACAAAAAAATTATATGACCCAGTCTAAAATGGTGACCCATAATGCAAGTGGAAGCAAATGTTACACATCCCAAATGAATGCTGAATTTTTTTAACTACTGTGTAACTCATACATTGACCATGTCAGTCATATTCCTATAGACTGCTTCTACAAAAGGCTGAGATCTTTTAACACAAATAGAGAAATATATCTCTTTCTTTGGAAGGCACTGTTTATGTAAATTCAAAATGGGGCATATTTACACTGTTCATGGGCCAAAGCTGGAAGTGGGTAGATTCAGGCTGGATGTGAGAAAGAAGTTCTTCACCATGAGAGTGGTGAGACCCTGGAATGGGTTGCCCAGGGAGGTGGTTGAGGCTCCGTACCTGGGGGTCTTTAAGGCCAGGCTGGATGAGGCTCTAGGCAGCCTGATCTAGTGGGAGGTGTCCCTGCTCATGGCAGAGGGGGTGGAACTGGGTGATCCTTGTGGTGCCTTCCAACCCTGACAGATTCTGATCTGTTTTAGCAGAGGACTTTAGAGCCCTAATGGCTCAATGGTTGGACTTGATGATCTTAAAGGTCTCTTCCAACCTAAAGAATTCTGTGATTCTATGATTCTATGTCCTGCCCGCAGTAATAAATGTTCATCCAGACAATTGCAGTGGCAAACCTAATAAGCCAAATCTTCACTTCCATGGCTATACAAATATGTGATTGCTTATCTGAGAGCAGCTTATAGGTGGGTGTTCAAAGGTGACCTTCCAATAACAGAAGCCAAGGTATAATATTTTCTCTGTAAATTCATATCCGACCTGTATTTAACTGTTACATTTTTCATTGTCTTTGAATCAATGGTTTAGGTAGCTTGATTTGGACACTAATATACTTACAATAATCACCAGTATTATCATCGTTTGCCTAATCACATCCCCTTTGTACTGCAAATGACACGGGAGCTCCGCAACAATCCTCTACCTAAGCCTGTCCTTGGTTTTCTAGCTGCTTTCATGCTGATCTGCCCAGCCTCATGGCACAATCCTCTGTAATTCAGAGGCCTTGTGTGTTGCTTGAAATTCCCACCCGAGCTACTGAAACATTGAAGTCCTGACCAGTTTCCTCAAAGTGTAACTAGACCATTTCTCTTCTTCAAGACTAAGCTAAACAAATCTACTCTGTGTATGTCTTTGTTTTCTATTTCAAACACTAAATCTCAGAGCTGACAAAGATTTAGATTTTTGGACAGGCTTTCAGACCTTTTTATTTCTTAATTTTATCCTTCATAGTCCTATGAACTTCACATTTCTGCTGAAGAAACAAAGTGTTACCTTTGATAGTAGTCCTTATTACTGTTATTGGGTTCTCATCTGTCATCAGGAGACTTTCAGTTACTTGGGATTTTCCATTTCTAGCTTTCGTATCTTCATTTTTGCTACCAAGCACCACAAACTAACCTAGAATTAATAAGCAGTCAAAATAATATAGGAATAATAATGAAACTTAAGAGATGCATGATTGGGTCTCTAGTCCTACTGGGACCTCTCCAGAATCCCCTGATTTCTTTGGTCTGAAAGGACAATTGTCTGATTGTCATGAACAATAGTAACTGTGGCACCATGAGAAATTTTAACAGAGAGCTTTGGAAAAACAGAGGCTTTGGTAATTTACCACACACATACTGAACGGACTTCATTACATGATTTTAAAATTAAGGAGAAAACTTCAAAACATATTGTCACATGCAAGTTAAAAACAATAGGTCATATTGAAAAGCATCTGTTTCAAGTTAACTACAGATGTGAACTGTTAATAGAAACCATGACCATTATCATTGGTGTTTTTGTTTTAGCTCACTTTGTATCACAGAAAACTTAACTGATTCAGGCATCTTTTAATAAAGTTGATCTTAATCCAATTAGGCAGAACAACTCTGATATTTTAAAGAAATGGGTATAGTTTGGAGCCCTTTCAAGTACAAAATTTTCACTAATGTCTTTTGAAATGTAAGACATTTTTATCTGTACAGTATATGAGCTGTATGACTGCTGTAGACACTTTGGGTTGATTCAGCTCTCGCAAATTCTATTTCTTTCTTACTTTTGGAGCTGTTTAGATGCAAACCAGTATGAAAACTGTAGCAACTGATATTCCACCATCATTTACAAGAAAAAGAAAAAGGAAAACCACTACTCCTTAGCTAATGCCAAAGTGCACACTCACAGGGAAGAAGGAAAGAAAACTCACGCAAGACGTCAGTCAAAAATGAACACATGGACAAGTTTATGAGTGCACAGAGAACACAGCAAAAGGGCAAAATGCAGTTGACCAGATGTTTTTAGGAGCCTGTGGCAATTCTGCAAAGTGGCTTGAGAGAATTTAAGAAAAAAATATCTTTACTGGATCAGTAGAACTACATGCAGCAGTGCATGTGCATGGTAAAGTGTCAGTCTGGGGCAGAGAGTTTTTTCATGTGTGGTGTTAGTAAAACAGTATTTTTTTTCTACATACTCCAAAGTCCCAAAAAAATTATCTCAGAAGAATGAAAGAACATTAAAACGTATTCATCTGCAAGAGATGCATCCTGTTTTCTCTTGATGGCTGTAAATTGCTATTCAATAGGCCAAAAAAAAATTTAAAAAAAAAAAGGCTGGAGGAAGACTGAGAGTGTTTTCCCTTCTGGAAGCAAGGCAGGTTTTTGCAAAGCTTTTGGTTAATTCTTAAAAGGAGATGAACAGGATACTCTAAGAAAATAAAATATTTTTAACCAATGTTATTAATGGGCACTTCATTAAAGTAAAATTGTTCCTCATTTGATTTTTTTTCTAAATCAAATAAAATTTAAGTGTTTTTTTCCTTTCCTTCTAACAGATCAGTAAGTATTCATATGTTTGCAAAAAAGTAATAAATTTTTAAATAGTAAGGTGGTCCACTTAGCTCATAGGGATTTCTGTCATTTCACTTCTGTTGAACACAGCACAGAAAAATATAGGCAAAAGATAACTTAATTACTTCTGTCACAAACCACTGTGTATTAATGCAACTGCTAACTGAAACATCTTTAACACCAGACAAACAGCAATTTCCTACCAAGTCATTCCAAGTTATTTTGGTAGCTTGTAAAATACTCAAAGGTAGGTAACAGCTGACAAGGTTTCATAAATTATAATGCTTTGGATGTTGGGAGGGTGGATTGTTTGGTTCATCATTGATAGAGTAGAAATACTTTCTCCATGCGCATTCAATGGCAAGACTAGGACGCAAACTAAAATTTTGTTCATCTGGAACTCCCAAAACCTTACTGTGATGATTTCTGTAAGTGTTATACATTAAAATCTCTGCTCATCTCTGCTGATGTCTACATATTTAAACTTCATAATGTTACATTGCTTGTCTGCAGCCAACATACAAAACCCAGACATGTAATGAGGTGTGGACTGTGATAAAAATTTACATTTTTTGAGCAAACAGGTTTTTTCCACATATGAAAATGCTTAAGCAAAGATTTAATGATTGGATCTAGAAAGTTCCTTTTAGACCGCAGAACATTGCTTTAATCTGTGAAGGTAATTTGCATCTGTCAGAAGACAAAATTTCTCAGTTAATAATACAGTTAGCCTATAACATGGCTTTATCTTTGTTCTGCTTTAGTGGTACTTGTCTCTGTCTTGGAAGGAAAAATTAAAGACTCTCTGCTCAAAGAGATAATTCACTGAACAAAGGTGTTTATTGGGGGAACATTCATTGATTTAACAATACCTTCAACTAGCCATGCAATATCCCGACAAAAGGTCAGTCTGAAAATAATAATCTGCAAAACCACAAATTTCGTTCTGTTTTACCAATATAACCTGGAATGCTTCATAGAGATAGTCATGGGAAAGGAGATGCACATTCAAAAAGTATTTAAAATTAAAGAGTTTAGCAATCCTGTACCTGTTTAACAGTAGCATAGAGTGTGAGAAGTTCCAATGATGAATGCAAGGCAATTGAGGCAAGGTGTCTTTCAGTGATATAAGTACAAACTCGGCCAACTTGATGCCCCAGTATAGCTGGTAAGGAATGGATAGACCCAAGGTGCCTAGTAATCCTAGCTGTCTACAAGTATGTCACAGACAGTCTCAAGCATTTCAGAATCTGAAACAAATAACTTGGATTTAATTTATCTTGCTGAAAATATGCATTGACCAAACAGAAGGCAGAATGAGCTCTTCCTAAATGAGTTACAAATTAATGAGTTACAAAACTTGTTTGAAACACTTTTTTTTAATTTATTTTCATGTCAGTATGCTAATGAATGTACAGTTAGCAGAGCTACAGGTTTAAAACTTCCTACTGTCACATAGTAAGATTACAAGTATGTTAATTTTATATTATAAACATAACCAGAAGCCAATAATAATAATTAAAAAATAATCTAAAAATATACCAAAACAAAACAAAACAATAAGGAAGAGATGACTGTTCCCAGTCTTTTCATCCACATGTGGGGTTTCCACCCCTCTCAGCTGTGACAGACGTTGAACTGACTGTGTAGCTGAGGAAGGGGCTGGGCAGGGCAGGGAAATGTGGCTCTAAAAAGAGGAGAAATAATCTCTTGGAGTGGAGTTAAGGAGGCATCTGAACACAGATGTTCCCATGGAAGGGTCTTTACCTCACAGAGCAGTTCAAGGACTGGATGGCAATAATGTGCAGGGTTTCAGATGAGAAGTTCAGACAGAAGAAATACAAGGATGAAAGAATGTGAGGAAAACCACTTTCCTTGAACAGTTCTTTTCATGCTAATAATCACTTTGTCAAGCTGTTTATGCTGATTGGTTACATTATACAAGCAATGCTCAGCTTTGTTTTGTTCATTAAATGTAGTTTGTGATATACAACAAAATGGCCACTAACGGGGAGGCCTTCATGCAGGTAAAAGTAGTGGATGTTACTGATGGACTGATGTTACTGATGTTACTGATGAACTGCTCTTTAGCTGGTCCTAGTCAGGAAAGCATGTTTAACTATGACCCAGGTTAAGCCAATACTTAAGTGCCTTCCTAAACTGAAATAGAATTCATCAATACTAAGTACCACAGGTTTTGTTCTAGTAATGACAAAGGAGCTTCAAAATAGCAAAGTGAACGCTTTAAAATTCACATACAAAATAAAGTGCAAGTGGGCCATTTGACAGTAAAATCTTCACTAAAGTCACTTTCTGCACACAGTTTAAGAAAAGTGGTCTTACATGAAGGACAAACCAGGAAGAAACTGTAAAGTCTTCACACATGTAAAATCTCTTAGTCTCAATATGTGGTCCTACATATTTCTTTTACTTTAGCAAAGACAACAGCACCAAGCCTAACACCTTGGGCCAGGATTTACAAAGGAAAAGGAAAGGTTTTTCCACTTAAATGCTTCTGTCAGCTGCACTGGCAGTAGATTGCTCATCATAGAGGGAATCCTCTAATCCTACATAATAAAGCTCATACAGAATTTAATCTCCATCATGAAAATCATTCATATGCAAGGACTGACCTTCTGCCAGTCTTTAAATAAAATCAAGCTATGTCAAGCTAAATCTAATATTAAATCTCTAGCTGTTATTTTTTCCTTCTGAAAGCACAGCTATTATCATGTGATGAGTCCTTTTGGTATTGTTAAATTAGTTTTCTCCTTCATCTGGAAGTCCTTACAGAAAACTAGAGCAAACATCAGGTTGAAGAAGTTTATTTTTCAGTGGTTTGACTATTTCTCAGCAACTGCATACTCGCTTTGTTTGCCATATAGCCTTAATGATGAAAATACAAGGTTTTCCTCATGCAGAAATGAGAGATCCCCATATTAAAATGGTTTAGGGGCTACACCATGGATCCTATAACCTCCTCCAGCAACATCCACAGTTCATGTAAGCAGCTGAAAAGCTCTGTGTTTGATGTATGGCTGCTCCCAGTGCAAGTGTCAGCTGAGTTAGGAAACAAAAAAAGCTGGAAGTACAACCACCTCCTTTCCAATTTTCTTTATCATTGTAAGATTGGAGAAAAAGAGTTGACACCCTTATCTTCTCCACTGTGCCTCCTCCAGGGAATGCCATGAAAGAAAACTACTGAAATACATGAATTTATTTTTTTCATAGAATCATAGAATCATAGGGGTTGGAAGGGACCTCGAAAGATCATCTAGTCCAACCCCCCTGCCAGGGCAGGACCACCTAGAGTACATCACACAGGAAGGCGTCCAGGCGGGTTTTGAATGACTCCCGTGACGAAGACTCCACAACCTCTCTGGGCAGCCTGTTCCAGTGCTCCGGCACCCTCACAGTAAAAAAATTTTTCCTGATATTCACCTTGAACCTCCTATGCTCCAATTTGCACCCATTACCCCTTGTCCTATCACAGGTCAACACTGAAAAAAGCTTAATTCCATCTTCCTGACACTCACCCTTTACATATTTGTAAACATTGATGAGATAACCCCTCAGTCTCCTTTTCTCCAGCCTAAAGAGACCCAGCTCCCTCAGCCTTTCCTCATAAGGGAGATGCTCCACTCTTCTTCTATTTATTTGTTCTTCCCATGTTGACCATTTGATGTATGGTACAATCTGCAAAGTGTGATCTTCCCAGTCAAGGACTGAGAGCCAGTTTATATCACTAGCATTACAAAACGGGACTTGCAGGAGGCCATAATTGATAGACATTACTTAAAATTATCTCATTAAATCTAGCTTGATGCCTTTAGCACTACATAAATCTTAACTCCTTTTTGATCACAGAATCATGAAATGGTAGGGGTTGGAAGGGACCTCTGAAGATCATTTAGTCAAACACCTCTGCCCAAGCAGGTTCACCTAGAGGAGGTTGCAAAGTAATGCTTTCAGGAAGGTTTTGAAAGTCTCCAGAGAAGAAGACCCCACAATCTCTTTGAGCAGCCTGTTCCAGTGCTCTACCACCCTCAAAGTAAAGAAGGTTCTCCTTATGTTTAGGTGGAACTTCCTTTGTTCCAGCCTGTGCCTGTTGTCCAATGTCCTATCACTGGGCACCACTAAACAATGTCTGGCCCCATCCTGTCAAGAGCCCTTTAGATATCTCTAAGCATTAAGATCCCCTCTCAGTCTTCTCCAAGCTAAACAGATCCAGGTCCCTCAGCCTTTTCTCATAAGAGAGACTCTCCAGTCCCCTAATCATTCCTGTATCCCTCCATTGGACTCTCTTCCAGTAGTCCCTGTCTCTCATGTACTGGTGAGCCCAGAACTGGACACAGTACTCCAGATGTGGCATCACTAGGGCAGAGCAGAGGAGCAGAACTTCCCTCAACCTGCTGGTCACACTCTTCTTAATGCACCTCAGAATCCCATTTGCCTTCTTGGCTGCTAGAGCACACTGCTGGCTCATGGTTAACTTGTTGTTCACCAGGACTCCAAGGTCCTTCTCCATGGAGCTGCTTTTCAGAAATAGTAACACAGTATTGATCCAAGAGAGCCAAACAACTCAGATGAATATTAGTGCCTAAATAATGGCTTTTAGTTACTTCCTTTGAACTTACATGTATTGTACCTATAACCAAAAATTATTTCTGTGTCCAAAGAGGCAGTCGCGTGGCTGGGCATTAATCAAGCATCTCTTCAGTGATTCCTAAAGTGTTAGGTTACCATCCAACTGTCAGCTATCAAATTTTTTGGGGCTGTTTTTTATCCCAATGTTTGACGTTTACATTGTGGAGCATAGGTGGCTCAGAAGGCCATTTCCCACAGCCTTGCAAGCTATCAGGTAGGAAAGTTAAAATGCAAAGGGATAAAAATTTCATCATCATGCTGATTCTCTGTTCCAGATTAGGTCCATTCATTCTCTTACCTTTGATGTCTCCTAATAAGTGGTGATTAACTAATATCTCCATAAGTATGAAGTATAAATGTTGTGGTTCAGACCCAGCTGGGAGCTAGGCACCATGTGGTTGCTCTCTCACCCTTCCTCTTTTCCTGTGAATGGAAAGGGGAAAAAGACAAAGCCCAATGGCTGGATGTAAGGACAACTTAATGGAACAATGCAGAAGGAGCATGAACAATAACAGTAACAGTAATAAAACAATACACAAAATGAACAATAAAGACCTAATTGAAACAAATGGCCCCACACCAGAGTCAGCTATAACCAGCCCATCAGAGCCTACATGTTGCATGGCCCACCCCCTGCCCTTATAGAGCCATCAGTATAGTATCAAACAAGCCATTGATGGGTTTGGTTGTCTGTCCCGGCTGTGCTCCCCTCTCAACTTCTGGTGAAAATCAACCCTATCCTAGCCAAATCCAAGAGAATAAAAAAATATAAAATAAGTAAAAAAAAAAACAAAAAAACAAAAAACAACAAAACCAAATCTCGCTTGATACTCCTAAGCACTCATCACTTTCTCATCACACTTTACTTCTTGTAATCATCACACTAAAACACAGTTGATAGATGATAGCTTTGGAACCTCAGGGCTTGAAGTGTGCTTCTAAGTACCCTCTGCATTAAATACATCATCTTTGTTGAGCCAACAGTTCAGCTTTATCTATGATCAAATAAGCAGCTTTTGAACAGCATCTGTTAGGCTGGAGTGTGAATATTTACACTGGTCTTCACATGGCAGTTATTTCTAATTTTAATGCTATGAGCCAATTTATTATGCAGAGCAAACATTTGGTAATCTACTACTCCAGGATTGTTGCTTGCAGCATCACAGGTCACTGCTGATGTGAGAGTGTGGAATACTAAGGGATATAGAAAGAAAGATAGACATAATGTGGTCAAGTCTGCTCTGAATGGAAGGTAATGTAAGTTTTTAGCAAAGGTCCTAGCAACTAATATACCCTGTATAGTATGGTTGACTTTTAAGAAAGTAACTTTTAAGTAAAAGACTTTTTTAAGTTTGAGCATTTCCACATGTGCTAGGTAGCTGGCACATGTCTCTGTGCCTGCTCGGAATTACTGGACTGGGGAAATTTACCCTGTGAAAAGGGAGCAGAACATAAGCAGAATTCTCTCAACAAATGTAACCATCACTGATTAAACTCAGTGTTACTAGGGAACCATAATAAGATGACATTAAATAGTCATTGACTCATTTCCCAATGAGCAGTGAAAACTGAAAGGGTTACCATATGCCATTAATTTAAATGGTATCAGAGGGGCCTCATAAGAATGAGAAATGACTACCATGGGTAATTTGTACATGCATTAAGTCAGGTTATTTTTGAATCTTGAATGTTTGCAAACAAGAGGAAAAAATATTTTCAAAATTCTCTTGCTCTTAAAATGTTATTTCCTTGAATTGAACTCTAAGAGCAGAGAAGACATCATTTGTTGTCACCCAGGTAGGTAATTACTGGGTTGAGGCCACAAATAGCAATATGTCAATAATTAAGGGGACTAATATTGACTTTGATTCACATATATGCAGACCAGATTCTTGGCTGGCATAATAATCAACATATCTCTATCCAAGTCAGTGCTGTTGAGCTACATTGATTTACAACCATTGGAGACTGAGATGATGAGACAATAACTATTTTTAGAAGGCATTCTTGGGAACAAACCATTATAATGAGGCCAAGTTCTACACCCCTTACTCAGATACACAGTCCCAATGGGATTAAGAGTAAGAAGAGAAAAATGCAACCCATCTTCTGAAGGTTATGTCTGAGAGTTGAACATAAATTCTGATGCAGCTTAATAATGATCGAATTTGAGGTACGTACATAGATGTTCAAAAGGCTGTAGAAGATATATTAAATTTTAAAAGCTGTAGTCCTTGAAATGCAAGCAAGCCTGAGCTGAAAAGATAAGAAACCAGTCCAAGGCATAGATGCTAACATTGTTCTCCCTCTCTTACTCGACAGCTGCTTGTCTGAGGATCTGTCATATGGAAAATATGTGAATGCAATGAAACATCTGTTATTGTATCTCTGCTCCCACCCAGCTCCTTAAAAGCAAGATTGTAGGCTTGTTACTATTTTCAATAGTGCCCAGACACTTGTTCTGTGCATCACAGGATGGGGACGGTGATGTCTCGGGGCTGCCTGCCTGCTTGGGGCTGGAATGGCACTGCACTGCAGTCATCCCAGGCATGTGGGGTAATACAAAGACAAGGTCTTAAAGTGGCGTGTCATCCTAAAAAGTGCCATTCCAGAGGGTTTCCATTTAGGAATACTTAGCACCAGAAGACTTAAATGCACAAGCAGCTAGTTCAGTTTGCAGCATGCTCTAGCTAGGGAGATAATTACTAGCCCAGCTGCTTCTGTTACCTTTTTTCATCTTACTAGACAGCCACTTCCCTGATCTCTTTGCATGTTGACGACACATGGCATTCATACCTGCTGGAGACACTGACTAATTATTCCTGGCATTTATTATTATTACTTGTTTTCTTTACTGGGAAAAATGGGTGAGTGTCAGCAAACTGGGTGCAGTTAGGAAAAAAAATTAGGCTCCTTTTGCAGATAGAAAAGGGGAATAAAAGTAAAGAGTCCAAATGCTTGTTTCTGTTGGCATTAGCAATAGCCAGGCAGCTTCACAAACTTAATAATATGTGTTCCCTTCTCCTTAATGCCTATAAAATATATATCCCTGTACAGAAACATCAATCTCGCACCAGACTGAGAATGTAATGAAAAAAGTATATAGGTTCAACCAAGCATTATTTTAATATTGACAGACAAGGTACTTTGTGTCATTTCAAAATCTAATACTCAGTATTCTTTCATTTGTCTACTTTTTTTCCCTGTTTGTAGACACAGCAGTGGCAAGTTTAACCATGTCAAGAAATTTTAAATTTCAACCTGGAGATGAGATGACAGTCTGTCTCAGTTGCTGTCATGAACTTCTATCTCAAGCTGACATCTTATTTCTTGGACATTTACACTTTGGTAGAGAATGCCATGAAGGAGCTGATTTATAAATGTTGGTTTTGATTGAATATGACACTGCAAATAAACATGCCAATACATTCCATAACTTTGTCACCCTTTTTCATCCTCTCAGTGCCGCAGCTGATAGCCCTGGGCACCTGCTGTCAATAAGTCCATAGAATGGTATGGACATCAGGCAGGCATGTATGAAAATGACCCATGAATACCAGTTAGTAAGAACAGAATTTAGATGTGAAACCATAGCATCATGAAAAACAATGTAAAAGCTCAGGAAAAAAACAGTTGATGTTCACTGCAAAATTCTTTGCTACCCAGCAGTCATACCCTTGTTTAAAGAAGAGACCACATGGCAACAGGAAAAGAGAATCAGACAAAATGTCTGTGATCATCCTCAGATCAGTTTGTGAAAGCTTTCTTTTATTTAAAAAGCAGTCTTCATTGTGCTACTCCCAGTGTAAAATGGGTGTACAGGCAAATCTCATGCGGTGACTAAGGTGGAAAAATCATAGTAAATCTCCATGTCAGTGCTTTTTGTTTTTACTGCTTTGGATGTGCATTTTGCAGAGCTGTAAAAGCATGGAAAAACCTACCAAACAAGCAAATGCTCTTCTTTAACCCTTTGGCACTGGGGAAGGAGTGTCTGGAAATACTGACTTTTAGTGTCAAGAGTATCAAAACAAAACAAAACAAAAACCCAACTCACAACTCTCAAAATCTGGCAAGAGAAGCGGAGGACATAAAAGCTGTGAAAATGAGGCTTGCCAGACAAAAATAAAGGATTGGCACTAGAAAATATTAGGTCTCTGACTGATTTTGGTTCAAATATGAAGAAAGTTTTGGCTTTTCTAAAAAAAAAAAAAAAAATGCACTTTTTATGCTTATTAAAAGTGATATTTAAAGCAGAAAATGAAGAATTTGTCTGATTGTTAACATGAGAGCAGTAAACTAGTCTTCAGAAGCTGTTGTCTTACTTTTATGTTCCCCCATTCTAGTCAAAGAAAAAGTTCCAAATAAAGTGATGCGGCAAAGTGTTTCTGAGCATTATAAGGTCATTTTCTTTCCCAAGCTTGAAAATACAGGGTTCAATATCTGCACCACTATGTTTTCAGAATAAGGAAAGATAGAATTAGGCTGTATTTTGACACTAAGTTATGGAAATATAGAAAAATAGTTGATGAACTCCTTTTAGTTCTGATGCACAATTATAACACTTGTCCAGTTGCTCAAATGAAATCAATATAATTATGTAAAAAAAAAATAATAGCAGACTCTTTGGTGCAATATGAGTATTTATGTATTCATAATGTGACCAAATATAGGCGTGTTTTTATATGTGCATTGGTGTACCTGCACACATATGTATAGATCAGCTCCTTGATTTTACCAAAAAATTTTGTACCCCCTTTATTTTCCTTTCCTCTGTATCATCCCAGTCACTGTGATTCCCATTCTAGGAATCTTTCTCCACACCTCCCTTAGGTTGATGTGGGTTAATTCAAGTTTTTCAGGGCTGATGGACACGCGGCATTCAATACAGTAGCTACCCAGTGCTCAAGTGGTTTAAATTCCACATCCAAGATTGGCTATGTCCCTAACTTGATTCCTCTGACTATGCACATGGTAGTTGTGGGAACCCCAGTGTTCCAGCAAGTACCAGTGCCCTCTTTCCTTCATTTGGAGCACTCAAGTACAAAATGCAGCAAAAGGGGCTGAGTTGGCTAAGCAGGTCAGCTGTCAGAAGGAAGCTCTTCGCTGGAAGAGAAGAGTGAAACTTAGTTCAGGCATCTTACTGCTGCCTTCATTTCTGAGCTAGCATGCATCTTGTGCCTTAGTCTTCAATCTACATCTTCTCCAGCTGTGGCCTTAAGTGAAGGGGGACATGACTGCTGCCCTCCAAACCAACCTCATCCCTTTATGAGGGCTTCCAGTATGCTCAGAAAAAACTCCATCTCCATCCATCTCTTGGGAGATGGCTGTTTGAGGGGACCTCTCGGTCTGTCCGTGCACTGCTGACAGACACAGTGGGTAGTGAAGGGAGCAGGTGTCAACACCTGCAGTCCTCATGGGGCATCTTTGTGGAGCAGAGGGCAACAGGTTGCTCCAAAGGCAGGCAGGCCAGTGAGTTTTCCCAATCAAAGTGTCTAAATCCATCTACACCATTAAATCAAGCAGTTAAAAATAATGACTACAGTTCACTGTTTGTGAAATGAGGGTAGCAAACACATAATTGCTTGAAAGGCATTTTATGAGGATTAACATGTGGAAATTTGAGAGGAGCTCAGATATGGGGACACAAATCCCCAAACAGGGACAATTTCTGGAAGAATGTTGAAGTACAATTTCTGATGTTCATGAAAAGAATAATCTTCCAGCTCATTCTTTTTTCAATGTTTTTCCTATCCAGTTAAAAAATAAAAAATAAAAGATTTGGCCATACCGAAGGATGTGTGGCTTCTTCCTTTTTCCCAGGCAGAAGAATAGGAGTGTTGAGTTTGGTGTTTTGGTGTTTGGTGTTTTCACTAAAAAAATAAAAGAAGAAAATAGGTTACAGAAACTATGCCTACAAGATCTGCAGGTGTGTGTCCCATGATCACAGGCAGAGCAGCTGGGAGGTCAGGAAATTGTTGGTTTCAACTTTGAAGAGGTTGTATAATAAATTCAAACTAAAATTAAACTCTCTCTCTCCCTGAGAAAAATCAAAAGCATTTGTTAAACCTCCAAATCAACAGATTGCATATTTTACCTGGACTGATTTTGAGCTATGTGACTCCTCTTTCATTTACATTTACATTTACATTTACATTTACATTTACATTTACATTTACATTTACATTAAAGGATATACAGGTGCCATGCACCTTTTTGTTCTTTCACCTTTCTGCCTTGAGGAGTACTGCTGTTACTGTAGACAATGAAAGACTAAATAGAAGGCACAATGCTCTTTAAAGGAGACATGCAAAGTTCAGATATAGCTCTTATTAAAGTATTTCCAATCCAGCAAGTAAATTAGAAACTTGATATTGTCAGGAAATCCAAAGCTCTAATGCAGTTCAGACTTGTAAAGTGAAAGTTAATCAGTCAATTACAGTCGTCGGCATCTGAAGAGGATGATGACAATGGAAAATGAAAGACAAAACTAACTCTTGTTTTCATTTCCACTTCTTCCTAAATCAATGATACAACCAGTTCAGCCACCTCTGTATGTAAAGCTTCTCTTACAGAAAGCAAATATGGACAGAAACCATCTCTTCTTCCCTATCGCAGGGTAATAGAGAGTGGTGCAGTAATGCAGTGCAAAGACAACTGATAATTCTTAAATGTCAGTTGAGGGTCTGTTCTCTCAAATCTAGGCCCTTTTTTATATACCCAACCACTTTAATCCAAGAAGCAGTTATGCTCATTAAGGATATCTACTGTTTTGACCATATTCTACCAACTGACTAAGGGAAGCCTTTTAAGAAAATTCCAAGAAAAATGCAGAATTTTATGAAGATTTGAGATTTTTTTCATTCAGTATTAGTGAAACATAAAATATGCCAGCTGCCAAACTTGCCAATCTAGGCAGGTTTCCTGATTAGACTGCTTTAATACTCTATTTTCTTTCTTCTTGAGTGATGATATGAAATAAAAATAACATTGGGGATTTTGTTTTGCTTTGCTTATTTTTTGTGAGCATCTGTGGAGGTTTTGTTTCTAACGTTCTTGCTTAATATCATATTCTCCAGAAGGTCCAGAAGTAACATAGCCAAAGATAGCTTCAATTATCCAATATAGAGAATATGCAGGAAAACACAGTATTATGAATTTTTTCTTTCTATATTTTGTATCTGTAATCAAGCTCATGTGCAAATAATGACACTTAGACATCCTACTACTTGATTGTGCCTTTAATTTGGGAAGTGAGATAAATAAGTGGTATCAGCTGGGCCAGCAATTAACTATGCATTGAATTGCAGTTTCAAAAATAGAGCTGAAGCTGACTCTCTTAAAAAGACTGAGCCCAGGTTATCAGTGTACCATATGCATTTGTATATATATTGTGAAAATATATGCAACCACTGAACACTTCCTAATATGCATGGGATAATATGAGGTGGACGTGTACTGTTTGAAAGAGCATTCAAAAAGACAGGAATGGACTCAGGGACTTGCAACGTGAGTGACCATCCGACATCTTCAGGTCTCTGGTCATGTCTATATGACATCCTGTGGGCTGTGCATGGACACACAGGCTTGCTGAGCACCAAGGCAGTACTGCTACAGTGCCAGGGTTTCTTCATGGTAGCATGCAGTGCGAAGTACCCTTAACACTTCTGACTGGGCCCAGCTTGTTCAGAGCTAAATGGGGCAGATAAGCCAAGAAATGAGTTACATTAACAGCATTACCAGCTTGAAGGCAGCCAAAGTACAATGCATTCTTCTGTAGTCAAACTGGTGTAGAAAGACCACAATCTACTCCATTTCCAGACAGCAAAATACATACATAGATATGTATTTTACCTGACCCTACTCTGAGCAAAGTGTTTGGACTAGATCATCTCCAGAGGTGCCTTCATACCTCTGCTATTCTATGATACCTGACACGGGGCAAATATCAATGCTATCCATCTGCTCATTAAAATGCCCAGATATCACTACTTTAAAAAGCCACAGGGTAAGTAAATGGAGGAAGAGCTGAGGAGAGGGCAGATGTAAGTGGATTGTCTGAAGAGTTATCTACAAAATAAAAAATAAATTTATAATAGAAGAGTTGAATAATGGCCCAGGCAGATGGTCTAGAAGAAAGCTAAACCCTTTTTTAGCAGTCAGATTTTCCAGGAAAGAACTGGACAAAACAGTCTTTGTGAGTAAAGTATACGAAGGCTTCAGCTGTATTTTTCTGTCAGTGAATCACTGGCAAATGCCACCTTAATTTTGAGAATTTGCCATAGCTAATTGTCCTGCAATTTATGCAACTATATTTCCATTACATATACAGAATTCTGGCTGTTAGTTATTTATGAGTAGTAGTCAGCTAGCTCAGGTCATGACTGAAACTATTCAAGTAGGAGAAAAAAACAATTTAGGAATAATGAACAAAGAATATTCTTTCTCTCCACATAGTTCTCTCCCTGTTTCTAGGTGAATACATTCTGAATTGAACAGATATTAACAAAAATCCATTTTTAAAATGTAGGTAAATAACAAACAGGAAAGGTTTTTATGTAGCACAGTTATCAAAATGTAAAGAATTGTAACATATTCTAAGTCAGTTATAGTAGACTGGTGTAAAATCATCATCATTCTAGTGCCAATAATGGGATCACTGATTTTTCACTGGTTTATATCAGATGCAAGTCTGGACCTTTTTTTTTTCCCCTCTTCTTCCATTCTTCAGTCAGCTTCACTGCACAAGATGATTAAAAAGAAAGGGCTTAGGAAGACCACAGAAGCAGGCAACTATAAAGATGAGATGCAAAATTATTAAGGTGTGAACCATGTTATTGCAGAGAGACAGAGGAAAGAGAAGCCAGGTTCTGGCAATGCCACTGTAGTTGTGATCTGAACTTAGAGATGATAAAGATGAAGGGCAGAAAAAAAAGTCTGGGGTTAGGGATGTCTTCAGTTCTTCTAACTTTCTGTACTAATACAGAATTTTGAGAGCTAAAAAACCTCTTCAAAAATTGAACTAAGGAAAAAGTTAGAGAAACAGATTCATCAAAAGATTTCACACAAGCAGATTTAGAAGTTTTTTCTACCAGATTTACTCTGGTGTTGATTTTGGCTAAATATTTTTTGTTTATTATGAATTAGGACTATGACTGCCTTTTTCCCACTGCCTGGCTTTACCACCACAATAACCAAGATATTTTTCTAGAGAAGTTAGACAGCCTGGGCATATGAAGCCCTTTCCCAAATATTCCTGGCTCAGAGAAAACACACAATGAGAAGAAACTAGCTTGCCTGAATTTAAAAACGAAAAGATAGTGTCTACAAATAGGTACCAGTAACAGACCCAAAAGACCACAACACTTGCTTCACCCACCATCTCTGCCATAATCCTGCCTACGTAGAGATGTGCACTATCATGTACACACACATTTTCACCATCAGAGAAACCTTAAACAAAGAAACAGGCAAGGTTTTATTTGTAGACTGCTTTAAACCACAACGCTACAGAAAACACATGGGAAACAAGAAAAAGTAGAAATTTCAGAAGAATAACTTCAAACCCAGTTGCCCATGTGCAAAAAAAACATGCTTAGGAACCCACTGTTTAATAATTTGATACTAGTCATACATAAATGTTAACTGTTTGAACTAAATACAACCTACAGCAGTGCTAGTGGGAAGTAATTTATATTGACAGCTTTTCAAAACAGATAGTTTTCCTTGATCCAAAATAAAATTTTCAAGAATACACTACAGCTGTTTTTAAACCTACACTGCAAGTTCCTGGAGGGGAAAAAGAAACAGGAAAAATGGATTAAAATTAATGTAGAATGGGAAACGTATGGTCCCAGCCATCTCTTTTTGTCCTGTTTCTCCCTGTGACAGGATACTCTATGGTAAAGGAAAAAAAAAACAGATAATGGAGCAGGATACAGGCCTGCAATCTGTTACCACAGATCAGGAGAACTGCTGGAGGTTGTGCATGGTCATGGTCTTTGCTGGAGGGCAAAAATAAACACAGAGAAAATCAGGTTAGAGCAAGTAAAAAAAAACACCCAGAAATAAAACCAGTAGCCAGTGCAGCTTGGAACAGAGAAGAAATATGAAATATTCTCTAATTGCATGGCCTGAAGGGGCAAAACTAGGATATACTTCAAGTAAATCAGGCACAAATACATCCTTGATAGAGCTTGTAGCCTGATAGGAAGGGCTATGCTCACAGGAGTGGTAAGATCTTGATATCCTCTCCCCACACCCTCCCAGTTCCTCATGACTTAACGCCAGTTCAATTGCATGATAAACCTTCTTGCAAAGATACGGGGCTAAAGGCCAGCCAAGGCTGATGGAGGAGTATGTCACTCCTCCCCTAATTAATTCAGGCAGGAGGAACTTGATCAAAGAAGTGCTGACATTCAATCAAAAGTCAGACAATATGCTCATGAGTAATAAGCACCATCACATTGTCAGCATGTGCCAAGACTTCCACTGCAGTACATACTGAAAAAGGGGGAGGAAGGCCAAAAAGGCAATTGCACAACATGTGTGACAGAGGCTCAACAAAAACACATAACTCCTCAACCAGAAAGTAACCCTCCCTGATTCCCCTGTGCACTGCAGAGGGGACAGACAAAACCCCATTCACGCTAAAGCTGTTTAACTTGTATAGTAGCTGAAAGCAGGAGACTCATCTGGGTTGAAATTCCATAGGTGCCATCCAGTTATCTATAAACTGCATGGCAAAAACTTTGTTCAGCACAGATGAAAACAACTCAGTATGTGAATTAAGCACACCAGAGGTCTAAAGGACAAGGAAAAGGTTGGCAAAGTATTGACCCGTTTGGAAAACTAATGCACAAAAGCGCAAGTCATTTTTCCAGTCTGTCATTCCAAGCCACAGCAAAAATGTGTTACCTCATTGGGGTGGAGCAGGGACAGGTCTCCAGGTCTTCACCATCCTGAGCCTGTCCTGCTTTTTAGGTAACAAGATCAAAAAACTTCACTGACAAGGAGATTGTGAAACTTTCTGATGCTTTCCCCAAAAAGCTGTAGCATCCTGGCTCAGACATGAAGTGAAAGCTTATAGGACATTACGGGAAAATTGTCTTTTCCTGGATCTAAGGAAAAATGTTAACACCTGAAGATACTAAACAATATATATGACATGTATCACTCATAAAAGCATTGAATATTTTCTTATTTTTCCTAATGCCACAGTTTCCTCAAGAAAAAGCATTACTATATCTTATAAAGGCTCTTCTTCATTAATTAAAGAACTCTTACTTTAACCTATAGTCTAATTTTGCTCATCAGTCAGACACATGTCATGGCCTGACAATGTGTGCTATGACAATCACTATGTGATAAACTCTAAAATAATCCCATTACCTTTCCTCCATACTTTCCTTTTTTTTTTTTTAAATAAATTTTAAAAAATTAAAACGTCTTCCTTGTGACCAGATCCCATAGACTTTTAACAAGGTGATGTTACTTGCATATAAATATGTTCTCACATGAAGACATTTCAGGATATGAGCATATAAATCAAGTAGAAAATGTCATAATAAAATAAGATTTTTAATAACTGACAAATTTTTACTAGAAATCAGGTAGAATGTAGAAATTAGTATAATGTGTCTAGAGGTGTAAGAGTCTCCTGTTCTGTGTCTATTAAATGAAGACGGTGGCTTAAGTAGTAGCTACATGGACCTGACACAGAAATGTCTGATTTATGTGGACAGAGAGCAGGGGAGCTCAGGTGAGATGACCAATATGGGAGTTCCCTCCCTGAACCATGATGAGTGATGAGAGCAAAAAGGCCATGCTAAAGGGTGAACATAGTATGAGCTTGTTCACTGCCAAGATACCTGGAACATTACCTCCATGCCTGCGCACGACATTACAACCTTTTTCTTACTAAAAAGCTCCTGTTGCCTGGGCCTGGCTAATGATCTCGAAGAACAACTGAGGCAAGATTTGGTGTCACCAGATCCCAGCCGCAGTGCCAAGAATAAAGAGAAAGGAAGCCACAAGACCAGATGCATAAGAAAAGGCTCCTGGCAGGGAATGCCTGTGAGTTTCTGCCTCCTCTCCAAACACGGAAAGCATGTGTTTCTAATGGCTTATTTTTACAAAGTACATTCAGATAAGGGGTTTTTATCAGTCCAAATCCTTATTATAAGCTCTTCCATCTCTCTATCTGGCAAAATAATCAAGAAAAGGTTGTGCTTTCAGTACCTGCAGCCCTAAGTACAAGGCAAAGTACAAGTCATTGCTTGTAATTTTTTACAATCCTGTACTATTTTACCACTTTCAGACACTGGCTGCATTATGCAGCACATACAGCATACTGTTTTCCACAGGTTCAATGAAACATGTCTCTATTCAAATCTTTAAGCTGATGTCAACAACTAAGGTCATCCCTACAATACCAAAGTGATTTAGATATGCAATGGACAAAAAGGTCAACATTTTCAAATATTTAAACAGTATTGAAGTTTGAGAAACTGTGTTCTCTTGAACTGAGAATTCATCTCTTCAACACAGAATGACAGGAGCTATGGACACTCAGCAACTCTTAAAATTAAGAACCTAAAGTTAATATGATCTTTTCACAAATGTGCCTGCAGATATGTTCAAGCAAGTTTTAGATTCTGGCATTTCAGCAAAAAGGTAGGCAAGAAGAAAATATGTTTTGAACCAATACATCTCACTTGAAGTGCTTGAGTTTTATTACAGGAACACCTTAAATGTTTTAAAAACATTAACAAATCGAAGGAAATAATGTTTGGAGAGACATCCATTCATTCAATAGGAAAAAAAATCAAAATATTTAGAGCAGTATTCATCTCACTTTAGCTCTGGAAATTTCCATTTACATATCTAAATCTGAGTAAGTCACTCTAGGCTCCTCTGAAGCCAACAGTAGGAAAGAAATTGCTTCTGAGGAGACATGACATTATTTTTGTCCTTTGTTGTTGTTACTCAACTTTCCTCTAAAATAAGATGAATGTAATTCGAAAGTACGTGGTGTTCTAGGAGAAGATAGCATAACAGCCTTATACAGTATCTGTGTTGTGGGGAAGGAGGGGAGGTTGACTGCCCTGTTGATGCTCAGAGTAGCTGAAGTGGGAAAGCACCTCTGGTGATCCTCTAGCCCAACTCCTGCTGACAA
>NW_008598097.1:105610-111724 GCF_000691845.1 Merops nubicus
AGGTTTTCCAATACATCTAAGAACCTTTTGGGGCACTGATGTCTGGAGGTGTCAGGCAGGAAGACCAGTGCTGTTGTGCTTCACATATGACAGGACAGCAGCAGCAGCGGTGAAGTTACAAAGAAATTTAAAGCAGCAGAATGGTTGCCTTGACCAGAAACACAAATATTGAACAACAATGAAAAAGGCATAAAAAATAAAAAGGGGTGGGGTGGGGAGGAGACAGGAAAGGATGCAAAAAAATCATAAGTCATCCCATGAAATGGCTTGGTAGGAAAATGTTTTCACACTTCAACCCACTGAAACTAGACTGAAGCTCCACCCAGTGTAATGTCTGTATTTTAACAGCAGATAATTGAAATGGAACACACCAGCCCGTACTTATTCTACCTAACGAATGTTATCATGTGGAAAAGGTAAATCAATAACAGCTGAGATCAAACATACCAATCTCCTTTTGAGTGTACAACGCTCTCCTTTATATAAATCTTTACAACCTGACTGCCCTTCTCATTTAAGCACAAGTGAAACATTGCCTGGTACAAAAGACCTTCTCTCTCAAGAATTCTACATGCTGTTTGAAAGGGTAGCCCAAATGAATGGCTGGAATGACCATTGAAAGGGCCACTCATTAGCTATGAGTGTCCTTGGGAATTAGCCAGACATGAGGTAACGAGACCACAAAGTGCTGTTGGTATTGGCAGCAAAGCCAAGGTTCATCATAGTACCTCTTGTCTAGACTACGGATGTAAAAGGAAATACAAAACAATTCTTCAGCTATATGCACTTGATGTTCCGTCCCCTTTTTCTATAGAAAAAAATGTAAGACATTTGGAATTTTTCATTTTTATTTGGGAAAGACAAATTTGGGAACTGGACTGACTCATGATGGAAAGTGTCTGACTAGTATGTGATATCCAGCTAGCTCCAGAAAGTTAAGGCCATGGGAAGACTTAGAGGAAGGCTTGTGGGTTCAGGTTTTATATGTGATTTAACTCTTAGTATCCTCATCATTTGCTTTGATTTATGCACCATGTAAATGACAGAGATGCCCCTTACATGGACAATATGTCTGTTTACAGGCCAGCTGACGGGCGATTTTTTCTCTCCAGTGGCGGCTACTGTAAGCTTAACAGCACTTCTAAATCTTCTTTGCCTCCTTTCCTTCAGCAAGATGCTGACATCTTCCTTTTTTTCACTAAACCCTCCTTTCTTTTGGGGAGGGTAGGCACTGAGTTTCTTCAGTCACCACATCTGCCCTATCTTGCAGCATTTACCCATTGTCTCATTTCCTAGTGATAGATCAAAAGGAAAAATTCAACATCTATGTCCTAGGATCTCTTTATTGTCCTTACTAATGTAGACTGTTGGGGTGGTAAGGGGGTATCACAGTGCCCCCCTTTATCACCACCTGCGCATCGATATCATGTCTTCTCTTTCTTTTTCCAAAAGTACATCTTGTACTTTCTTTGCCAATGCATGGTGCCCATGTGTCCTTCATTGTGCTGACAAGTGCCAAAGCTGATCTTTCCCTACCTATCTATCCCTCCAAATAAAATTTTATGTTCTTGCAGGCAATCATGGTTTTTGGAGCAAGACTGATGGGACTCACAGCACTTTCCTCTAAACCCATCTGCTATTGTGCGCATGCTCCAGATCATAGAATCATAAAATGCTTTGAATTGGAAAGGACCTCCAAAGGTCATCTCGTCCAGCCCCTCTGCAGTAAGCAGGAACAGCCCCAACTAGATCAGGTTCCTCAGAGCCCCATCAAGCCTGACCTTGAATATCTCCAGGGATGGGGCCTCCACCACCTCTCTGGGTAACCTATTCCAGTGTTTCACAACCATCATAGTAAAGAACTTCCTCCTAATGTCTAATCTAAATTTATCCTGCTCAAGTTTAAAACCATTGCCCTCTGTGCTGTTGCTATGTGCCCTTGTAAGCAGTTCTTCCCCAGCTTTCCTGTAGGCACCTTTCAGGTACTGGAATGCCACTATAAAGTCTCCCCAGGGCCTTCTGTCCTCCAGGCTGAACAACCTGAGCTCTCAGCTTGACACTGAATTGCCATCATATGACACTGTAATGCAATTCTGTTTGCCACCCCACATGCACACAACCTCCTTAAAAGGATTTTTTCTTTTCCACAGCATTCTCACATTCCCATACTTCAGTCCCCAAGTGCTACCATTCAGGCATGGACACTGGAAGAGCTTTCTGTGTCTGACACTTGTAATGTTGGAATCTTACCCAAGCAGGCCTCCATGCTGTCTTCTGCCTGTTTTTTGTACCTCTCTGCTTTTCTGATCTTTGATTGTCACCTCCTCACAGAACTGGCACCCTCTTGCCCCATTCATGCCAGGCCCTTGAAGTTGAGGCAATGCTTTATATTTACAGACATATGGAGCAGACAGACACAGAGTCTTTAAGAAGTACCAGATACCAAACACTCCTTACACAGAAAAACAACCATAGAGATGTGGGGAAAATGGACATCTGCACCAACTCCTTGCCTCCTTCTCACTCTTCTATTGCTGTCTGAACTGATGTGGAGTTTCTTGAGGAAAATTCCTCTCCAAGCTCACCCTCCTCTGCAAGCTTGTCTTCTAAATAGCTCTCCAACTGTAACAATTCTTTTCAAATCAATGCCCTTCCTTGTCCTTGTTCAAATTTCTTTTTATCTGATCTGTGAAAGGCCATCTCTTTGACAGCTTCCAGACCTCCTTGTCATGTAAGCAATGATCTTATAAGGTGCTCTACAAAACTGTCTATCACTGAATTGCTCCCCCTCAGATTCAAATTTGTGCTGGTTCATAATAAGCTCTCTGCATATGTGCAAGGAAAATCATCCAGACTTAACCATATCTTGAAATATTTCTTGTGGTTTCAATCTGACATAAGGATTATAAATGAAAGAGAAAGTGCATATAATGTCTGATGTCCAACAAGCATATGCGGCATGTGTCTTATGTGAAGCAGAATTGGCAAGTCATCACAGAAACCTTGAAAAGCAGTTCTTTTTCATATCACTGTTTTATGAAAAGGGATGGTAGAATAGACAGGGAAAACTTTCAGTAATGACAAGACAAGAGCTGGAATAAAGGGAAAAACAAAGAAGTAGAAGAATAGTCTGTATAGCTGCAATAATGAAATCCTAGTCTGGCTCTCAACTTGCATGTTAACAGCTGCAGTGCCAGACATTTTTATGCTTCACAATTGCTTGCTTTTCACTTTGGGCTTTGCACATGGTTGAATCTATTGAGAAACTCTGTCTTGGCCTTGTATTTCTAAGATATATTTGGTTCCTTTTACATATACTTTACGCATCCTACTGAGGGCCTGGTGTTGTATTTGATATTCATTCTGTATTTAGGAAGCATTCCTTTTGGTTCACCCAAGTAAGAAATGCAATCTCCATCTGGTGTCCTCACCATTCATACATGGAAAATTCAGCCATCTTTTGATCTGCTCTGAAACTAGTCTTCATCCGATACTTTGGAGTGTTCAAGACATTTTTTTTCTCTTACGCCTCTCGTTTCTTACTCTTTCTGGACCAGAGCCAGAAGTCTTACTGGGAAAGCACCTCTACATGAGAATAAAAGTCCATTTTAAAAGCTTGCAGTAGTCTGGATCAGGTATATAATCTAAAACCAAAAGCCTCTCCCCAGCAGCCTTGTCATTAGTTACACTTAATCACATGTCAAGACTGTAAGTCAGATCTGCATAACTAACTTTGATTCACTGTGTTACCTACAGAAACAACAGTAAAATCACTCACTCATCCAGGATTGTTCACTGGCCGTTGTCAGGTCAACTAAAGAAAAAGAAGAGTTGAAAACCTCTTGTAAAGCTGACACAAGGGCATATGAATGACTCTGGTGTCATGTTTTTCTTCACAGTTTAGGATTCACAAACAGATTTTCCAAATTTATGTTGAATTTAGAAAATATGAAGCCCTAAGAAAAGGAGGGGATGGAGCGCAGGAGGGTTGAATCCTATATATGTCATTGTAAAACGCAACAGTTCTTCTGTTCTGGTTGTATTAAGTTTGAGTAAAAGTAAGTTTTTGAAGAATAAGACAATTAAATTTTACACCGTGTTTTAGCCCACTGATAAATGTTGTAGGTTTGTTGTTTTGTTTTTTTTTTTTTTTTACTGTGGTTATAAAAGAAGATACGTATTTTAAATTAAATTTGCTTCCTGTGAATTTTTCTGTTTGGCTGTTGACTTGAAAAGAAAATAATTTATGATTCTCAAGGGACTTTGAGATCAAGATGTACATACCATCCTCTTGATGGCTACGTGTGCAGAGCTGTTGGCTTTTCTGCCTTCTCAAAAATGGAAGGAAGCTCCTTTCTCTCATCTTTTCTGCTTTCCTGATCAATACATTTGAAGAAAGTGATAAAAATTGCACTGAACTGTTAGTACTTGTAATGTTGTCTGATACATCTTTCCCTTTATGTTTTAAAAAGAATGAAAAAATCTATGTCTGAACATAACTTATTGGTATTTTGTACTGCTTTCCATTCACTTCCCTTTTCTCTGTTTAATCAGGTTATCACTTAGGTCACAGCAGAGGTAGTGCTCACATACTGAACCCTGTTGTGTTAAGCTCTGTGTGCAAACATAAAGGACAAGTCCTTTCTTAAAGATTCTGTACTTGCAAGTATTTTCCAATTTGCTATAACAAATGGTGAGATGTATTTCAGTGAAAACAAAGTTTACTAAACACATAAATACCTGCAGAATTGAGATGGGAAAGAAATTGTTGTGGGGAAAAAAAAAGTATAGTTAAAATTAAGACAACCTTGTTTTGCAGTGATCAGCTAACTCCTGTAAGAGCGCTGGGCTGTGCTCCCTTTACCAAGTAGTATTTTTGGACTTTGGTCCCTTTACCAAATAGTATTTTCATTTTCTAAGGCAGAATAACTAATGACAAGAGTTCTCTCAGAAGTTAACCAGTCTTGTTTTATGCCACAATACTGGGCATATACTATATCTTGTATCAATGACATTATTATTGCTATAATTATTATTAAAGGCTGTTTTTGCAATCTGATATACGTAGAAATGAGCTTTGTATAGATCTTTATTCAGTATAAGCCATTTACCACAAGCTTTTATTTCTTACTGAGTTCTGCAAATGAATTCTCCATCCTAATCCCACACTAGCCAACCTGTATAACACTGCACAATCAACGAATGGCATATCACAAAACAATTTCCATGGGAAGAGACCTCCAGAGGCCATCTAATCCAACTCCTTTCTCTAAGGGCCACATAGATTAGATGGCTCAGGGCTACGTCCAGTCAAGCCCTGAACACTTTCAAAGACAGAGGGTTCACAGACTCTCTGGGGAACCTGTGTGACCACCCTTACAGTGATATTGTATTCCTGATAACCAGCAGGAAATTCCCTATGTTGCAACTCGTGCCTGTTGTGCTTCTTCCTCTCAGTGTGCACCTCCAAGAACAGCCCAGCTACATGTCTGCATGAAGTAGTTTAAGACATCAGTGAGATCTCCCTCTTCTCTTCTCTTCTGAAGGGAACAAGCCCTTTTCCCTCAGCCACAACCTGCATAGCCTTTCTGCGGCCCACTCCCACATTGGTGGAGTCTGATGGACTCACTCCAATTAGCTGGAGTCTTTCCTGTCCTGTAAAACTCAGACATGGTGCTCCAGATGGGGTCTCAATAGTGCCAAATAGAGCAGAACAACAGTTTCCTCAGCCTGCTGGCTACAGTCTTACTTAGGCTGCCTCGGCTTTCTGTGCTGCAAGGGTACATTGCTGGCTCATGTTCAATTTGTTGTCCAGCAGGACCCCCAGGTCCTTTTCTGCAAAAGTAGCCAGTTGGTCCCCAGTCTGAACTGTTGCATGGGCTTATTCCCTCCCAGATACAAGGCACAGCATTTTCTTTTGTTTTGCTCGTGTCAGTCAATTTCTCCAACATGTCAAGAACAGCAGCCCAGTGCTTCAGCATATCTACTAGTCTCCCTAGTTTGGTACCACCTATGAACTTGTTGAGAGTACACTCTGTACCATCATCCACATTAGAGATGTGGGAAAAAAAAAGAAATTGAACAGGACACTACATATATATATATATATATATA
>NW_008598098.1:0-33416 GCF_000691845.1 Merops nubicus
TTTTTACACGGAACCAGGACACTGATGAATTCCATTTTACT
Source organism: Merops nubicus (assembly GCF_000691845.1). Taxonomy (NCBI): domain Eukaryota; kingdom Metazoa; phylum Chordata; class Aves; order Coraciiformes; family Meropidae; genus Merops; species Merops nubicus. Next base: position 42 of record NW_008598098.1, read on the forward strand.
TTACATGAGCAAAATCTTTGTTTGAAATTATTCACAAACCCCTTATAAAAAAAACCAAAACAAAACAAAACCAAACAAAAAAAAACCAAACAAAAAACCAAAGCCCAAACATTCAACCAAAGCAATTTGCTTAGCTTTAAAATGGAGGATCTCTCATCTCCCTTTACTTTTCATTTCACTTCAGGAGGCTGCTACATTTCTGTTAAGCACAAAACTCTTTGCATGAGCAGAAGCAGGTTTCTTCATCCCTGCAAGGCAAACCACACTTCAAGGAAGAGAAGACTCCCAACCTATACTCTGCAAGAATATTGGCTGCCTCTTTTAATGTAAAGTGTCTCCCCTTAAATAATTTGGTTGCTAGAAATTCAGTATAATGGAAGCAAACATGAACTGACAATTACCTAATATTACTGGGAAGAGGCATACTGTGTCCTTCTTAGAAAGGAAGCACAACTTCCTTTTACAGTTTCAGACAACTGAGAATCATGTCAAGAGCATAACTTCCCAGCAAGCTTTACTCATCAATTACGTTACAGCTCCACTCCCTGCTCTGCAGCACAGCTTCATGGGGAGGTCACGTAAAAGCACCAACTACAACTTGCACCTTTTTAGGACTTCCAACAAGATGCAGTGACATCAAAAGCTATCTTGAAACGAGAAGTTATTATAACACCTTGTATTAGCATGCGCTTGTGGCAAGTAAGCCTATTCTGCATGCAAGGCACCAGGCACCTCTGGGATGCTCCAACAACCCTCCTCAAGGACGAGCTGCAAAGATTCCCAGAGGAGTGGGCTGAGGACTACATGGTATTGCCAGCCTCCAAAATCAAGAAGTTTTATCGTCTCGCTTCCATCTGTAATGCCTCACTTCCAGCTTTTGTGCCTTCACCCTACACTGTGGTCATGTTTTCAAGCTTTTCTCTGGAATTATGATGTGAAAAAAGGAAGTGAGTTGAGATAAATCTTTTAATTTCAAAACTGCGTCCTTGGCTGGCCTGGCCTTCAGGGAGGGAGTTTGTGGATCCAAAATGCCCAGTAGTTCAAGGTTAACAGTAAAACAGTGCAAACTGGCAACACTCCACACATTAATTACCCTTTCTGGAACTATGATTTCACTAGCAGAAATTTCAGCTTCTGAAGGGATGCATCTGGCTAATGTCATTGTAAAAGTCACAACTGAGTCCTCTGGGAATTGCTTAGTAAACTGCCTCAGCCTAGCAAATGGCTAAAAGATTACACTACAAAGCCTTGTATCTCTCTATTTCACTATCCTGCAAATCTCCCAGAATATTTTACATGATATTTCTGTCAGACTTGTACATTCATGCATGATAAACAATGAGGTTTTTTTTTTTCCTAGGCCTTTCATTATGCTGAAGACATCAAAGTAGTTTAATATATATGTTCATAATAAACAGCATCAACACTGATACAAATCCAGTCTGGGTCTGCATAGCGTCCCCAACTCAAGTAAAGGCAACACTTGAGAAGGAAACACTAATTGTGTTTTCGTTTATGTAATGCAAAATTCCATCTGGAAACAAGTATGAGAGAAAACACTAATTCTCCACAAAACACTAACAGCAGCTATAGTCTCTCTGCATTGCTTCACATGAAGTTTTGGGCCTCAACTTCTTAGGAAGGTCATAATGGAAAAGATGCTGCAAGGCACTTGGCACTGCATATTCAACTTCTTGTACGAATACATTTATCAGGGTGTCATGGGTGATTCCAGCTGTCCTGTGGAAATGGCTGTTGCCGAGACTTACTCAAGATAATGCTAGGAATGTCCATATGGAAACTGAAATACAGTAAATTTGCTGTAATAAACAAATGACTGTAACTTGGCAGTCCATATGTATACAAAGTAATATATATGAATATATGAAAATGTGGCTGCCCTGTCCCACATGTGAACGTCTACATGATCGCCATCAAATAGAGTGAGCTGTGGATTTAATCATGCTTGAGGCTTTGAATCTACACAGTATAACACAATAAGCTGTGATTCAGAAGGTAAGTGCAAAACTACTTGTAACATTTTCAGATAACAAAGTTGCAAAAGAAGAGAATAACAAACGGAGAGTTTTGCTGATAAGGAGCCACTTGAGCCACAGGCCAAGTAAGATTCAAGCAAAAACTGGGAGACTGTGGTATGGCAAATAAAACCCAAAGCATCTAGAACCAGAAGTGGAGGACACTCACAGGGAACAAAAATGAGCAGTTCTGGGAAGAACTTGCGTGCCTACACAGCTTATCAGCAGCGTGTGAGACCTTACAAGCCAGAATAACCCTAATTTCCCTTTTTCTGAGAAGCAGGAGCAGAGAGGAGCAAAGACCTGTTGGAGGTCACTCATGAGACCTCTAAGAGAGTCCATCTTAAAGCATGCACAAAGTTCACTACAGGGTCACAAGATGGATGAAAAAAATGCTTTGTAACAGAAAAATGTCAGGAAACTGAAAACTCTTCAGTTTTAAAAGAAAATGAGACAAGAAAAATTACAGAGAAGGCTGAGAAGTGATTGCATAGCATGTAAGAAATTTTAAATGAAAGTGTACATAGTAGAAAAAATATGATAAAATAATTTTTTACATAGTGTGTAAATGTAGTCTGAGATCCAAGGAAAAGGAGTCACTATGATTTCTTAATTTTCAAATTAAGAGGAGAAATAACTCACAACTTACAATCCCAGAGAACAGTTCAGTATTGGAAGAACTCACCAAGGGCAGCAGATTCTCCATTACTGACAATTTTGAGTCAAGACTTACATTTCCTTTACAAAAGATGAAGGTGTTAGGTTCAAACCTAAATAGTCTGTATTGTGCATTACACAAGTGTGAGAAAAGACTAGAAATTACTTGGAACTGCCACAACCCATCTTTTTTTGCCTGAAGACTGTTATGTGAAGAACACAAAAAATCTAGGGAAATAATTTTAAATCAGATAATCTTAAAATCTGTGGAAAAACTCACCGTAGAGAAATTTTTTTTTTTTAAATAAACTAAAAAAAAATAAACCCTTAGACCATAGAAAGGTCACACCGCATGTTAGATTTGCGCTTAGCCTTCCATCAAGTCACAGTGAAAAAACATCATTACACACTCACATCACTAAAAAAATAGCATAAAAAAGGAAAAAAGATGTAGGAGGGATTACAGCACCATGTGGCCATTCACGAAATATGTACTTTACACGGCAGACCTCACATGACGGTAGAAAGTGTTTCATGATGTGTTATAGCAAAAAGTACAGATTGCAATGAACACACATAAAGACACAGTGTTAAGGCAGTGCACGTAAGTTTAGCTGACATTTCCCTTCTTTTAAGAGCTTACCCAGAGGGTAATAATTTTTTTTGTTACCACATTTTTAATAACATTTTCTAGGCATCTACGGTTATTTTGAAATAAAGGAGAAAAAATCCACGACATTAAACTACTTTAGTAGATAATCTTAGGCTGCAGTCATTGTTTCAAGATGTTGCTTCAAGGAGGCATTCGAAGAGCCCAATCCCTCCCACAGCTGAGCTGTACAGAATCAGTGTGAGCTGACTGAACTACTGCTGTTCATACAAAGTATACCTGAGTTGGTATGGTCATGGACATCCAGTATCATGCATTTGCCCAGCACATTATTTTTAAAAGCTAGTAGAGAACAGATAAAACACATAATAGGCATGTTCTGCCAAACATCTACACTCTGTGTGGTACTACTTGTTCCAGAGAAAGGGAGAAACAAGAATCCTCAAGTTATTAATAAGTCTGAGTGTTACGACAAATATCCCATGACTCTGTTTTAAATCAATGAAAACAGCATCACAGAATCACCCTTGTTTAACCAACCTCTTATTAGTCTATAAAAAAAAATATTAAAAGTTAAATTCTATTTCCAAATTAACAAATATATACATGACACATACATAGGTTAAGTCCTGTCAAAGCAAGGTATTTACTTGCCACAAAAAAACTGTAAATGTATCATCTGATCCTTACAAATGATCAATAAGCTAATATCCAAGGCTTTCAAACATCATGCTGTCAGCACAGAGTATGCCTCTGCTTTCAAACATGCAGTTTTTTTGCATGATACGTAGCCAAGTTAATTCTTCTTTTTTTTTGTTGCCTACGGACACATTTCACAGAGCCCAAGAACAGCAATTGCTGCAATGTTGAAGTGCTGTGTTAAACTACAAGTTCTAGAGCTGCTTCTGCATGAGAAAAAAAATCCACAAAACTGGTAACAAAAAAACTGAACAATATTCTGTAAATAATTTTAGTTTGGGGCTTTTCCAGACTGAATATCTTTTTGCCTATCTTAGCCTTCATACAGCATGTGATTTACTGCTACCCGTAATTCAGAATTCAGATCAGAGTTGAAGTGTCCAAACTGATTAGCACTGCTGCATGTGACACTGTTGCCTGCTACAGCAGCCCAATTTACTTATTTTCGTTAGTGTTGGCCATTGTGTCTGTTTAAAAAAGTAATATAACAAAAAAATAGAGCAGTAAAGCTGATACAGACTGTCTACCAAAAAGACTTTTCAAGAAAAACATTAACTCTGCTAACAAGTAACAGAAACCCAAAAATATTTCTCATGTGGATTGCAGGGACTAAAGATAAGTAGTTTCCCAAGCAGAACACCCAACAGATCTTTCTCTCCTCCCCAAAACCTGTCCCCCAAGACCCCTCATGCACCAAGCAAGAGGGACACAGCAGAGCTGGGCACAGGGATGTGGCTGGCTATGGCCCAGCAGAAGGTCCAGCAGCTCTGTTTTGCTTGGCTTTTCCTTCATCAGATGTACCTGCAGCAGCGTGGTTGTCTCCAAGTCTTCCACTGGCCTTCCAAATTTGGTTTGAAACTTGCCAATGAGTTCAGAAATTATTTAGGAATTAGGCACAGAGGGAAACTGGAAAGACATGCAGAATGGCTGGAACTGCTCTATGAGTCTTATTTCCTTAGAAAATTATGCTACAAGTGACGTGTTGTCCCTTCCCCTCGAGCACATGCACACATATGAAAAATACATGCGGCAGATATTAAACTGCAGCCGAAAGGAAGCAGCCCAACAGCACAGAAAGGAGAACTCCTCACATACTAATGTTGGGTGATAATTCATCCTGGCTTTGAGCAAATAAGATATACTGAATTATAAGGGCTAATTAAAATGTAAGATTAAATTGAGTTCATGCTTCATCTCTGCATCTCTTTCCCACATCATAGGAAATTTTAAAGGAGAATATTCCCCAGTGGCCTGTAAGTATAGCAGAAAATAAAGAATTCATGGTTCCAGTGAGACATGAAAAAGCCTGTTCCTCTCTCTGGGTGGTCCTTTTAATGCTTCTCCTTCCTATGACTTTACCCTGACCTAATCAGCCAGCCTCTAAACAAGCAAAAGTCACTTACCAGTCACTGACAGAGGCATGCCTTTATGTTTTTACACATTCCCCTATAAGGTTCATTTGCACCAAGACAGAGGGGAGCAGCCACACCTCCTGCTCTGCCCAAAACACGGTCTATAAGTGCATGCTTAGAAAGTAGCAGGTCACTGTCAGAAGGAGGAAAGCTGCCTTCCCTTGTCCAAAAGAGGAGCTGCACGATCCTCCACATCCCTGACTCATCCTGACCCAAACCCGAGGCCTCAGCGGCCCCTGTGCATTCCGGCAAAGGCTCTTTCTGCTCCTCTGAAACCTGTGACACTTGGGGCGCACACCAAGCATCTTGAGTAGCTGCCCAAAGAGTGTTATGGTTAATTCAACAGAAGATCAGTAAAAGTGGGGGTTTCCTACAAACTTGAAGCTTCTTCCTGTTTAATTTTGGCTAAATAAATAGGTGCCAAGTGGCATTTATCCTAAAACACAGCAATCTCCAGAGATCCTAAAATAGCTTTTGTCTCTCTGCAGGTTATTCCAGTTGTTCACAGCTTCTGCACTTTAACGTTGTACTGATTGGATCTACCAATAACACCTGCAATATCAGCAAATTTAAATTATAAATCTTTACTTGCTTAAAGACATTTGGGAAACAGAGAAGCACCAATAAGCAAAAGCAAAGCAGACTTCTGTTCTGCATGACTCTGCTGACATTTTCTCTGCTTCTCTAGTGCCTTGGTAATATGCTCTCAACAGCCTAAGCCAATCTCTACAGATCCTGAAAACACTCAAGCTGAAAAGTGCAAAAACGAGATGAAGAGAACTCTTTTGTCCCAACAGTGACCTTCAAGATTATCAAAAGAGCAGCAAAGAAAACCTGCCTTCTATCCCCTACCTGTCCTGCCAGCCCAATACATACAGGAGGAAGGAGAATAAAGCTTTCCATACCTCCTTCCTACTGCAAACAAATGCTTGGTTTCACAGGTATAAAATGTCAAACGAGAAGTGAGTTTGGTCCATGGACTAATATGCCCAGAGGGCTGCCCCTGCAAAAATTCATGATTTCCAGCAACAGCTCTGCTCCAATGAAGGTGAGGATCTAGAAAGCCTCCTCCCTTTCCCTGAGAAGAAGCAAGGGGTTTTATCAAAGTAGGGTTCTTCAGTCTTCAGGGTGAACTTTGAGCCTTTCATGGATCTGAAGCTGCCTAAGCCTGCAGTCACAAGTCAGTTGTCTCCCATCCATCCTTGGGCATCTGTTCTGCTCCCCACTGCACTGACTGCTCATGGTGAGCTGCTGTCTAAGGTCTTCAGCTGTCAGTCAGAAAACACCACATTAATATTTTGACCCTCATTCTTTTAGTTTCTGGGGTATTGCATGGCTTTTATGTCGAGCTGGCAAAAAAGCTGGGGCAAACAGGAAGAAATCTATTCCACAGACAATTTGATTTCAGCTATCCACCAGAGATGGTCTATAAAGGAATAGATTTTTAAAAAAATCAAGCAAAACTAAAATGTTTTCACAACACTGTAATATTTATAATGTGTATTTAAATACTATTCTTCAAATTGCTGCATAATCAATAGTTGGCACTCCAGTTGCTAATGAAATCAGTTTCAGAAAAAAACAACCTGTAATTAAGGAACAGAGGTAACCTTCTGCGTGCTACTTCACATCAGATGTATCATTGCCAATAAATTTTGACACTAAAGACCAAAACCTTCAAAAATGTTTTATTTATCAGAAAACATCAAGAAATACTGATCCAAATAATAAACAATGGTGATGCACTTCAATGTCGTCTCACTTAAAACATTTTTCAGGTTTGCAAGGAAAGGCCAAAAAGGAAGCTGCAAATGATTTTTCACATCTTAGTTAACTTTGATATATTTTCACAAATTTTTAGTGGAAGAAAAATATGTAGTGATTTAATCTCATAGATACACCAAAGAAGAAACATGCTACCTATATGACAAGGATGTACCATGTCTATAAAAAGCGGGATCTTGGGAGGAGCAAGAGGTAACGATGTTCATCATCTTCTTATGTACCTGAGATGATGATGAACATGCAACTGATGTTGCTTACCATCTCTGGTGAATCAGTTAAATCAAGAAATGTCCCTTTGACCCTCAGGTCTGGCTAACTTGTTTGATCTTGCATTTTGCCAGAGAGAAGGTATCATTTACCAAAGATGTTAAGTCCTATTTTAGTGAGTTTTATTCTTTAAAGACTATACATTACAAACGGAATTCTAATGGGATCAGAATAGAGAACACAGAAGATCAGAATTTTGCTTAACTCTTCTTGGTTTTATGTAACTAAATCATAGCCATAGTTAAGTTATATATCAAGTGAATTTCCAATTGCTCAAAGTATTTTATCTTCTAAAGAAACAAAACTAAACAACAGCCTCTCCCCAGTTTTATAATTTCTTAACACACTGCCTAACCATGCCTGAAGCTATACATTCAAAAGGACATGCACCAACAGTACCATGTAAACAAAATGCTGGGAAGTTAGGCAAGCTCTTGCAAAGCTGTGTAGGAAGTTCACACTTCTACAGAAATTTTTTAATCTAAATGTGAAGAGTCCAACCTAGTGGCACAGGTTCCTGAATATAACTTCCAAATTAAGTTTACAGTCTGGGCAATAACCATCTGCAGTCAGCTTTAACCTCTGTGTCCTGGCTAAATGCTAACTGGCATCACTCATTCACATCCTTCCAAAAATTCCTTGGAAGTTTAATCCAAATTCAATTTTCTTCACATTCCAGGCTATAAATATATCTAGAGTCTCGCTGCATACTTTTAAATAGCAGCCAGAAGGGACTGCACTCCTGTGGTACAGAGCATAATCCATCTGCATGGTTTATAAAAGCTTCCACATCCTGTGGAATGGGGACTCCTTTGTCAGAACAAAATTAAATTGGTGATAAGTCATTCCATGTACAAACCTAACTCACTCGGTGCAATCTTCAGCCTCACATTAGTATCTGGCCATACTGAGATGCAACATCAACAACAGTGTGCGGCCACTTTTAAAACAAGAGTGCACAGTTTAAGGACCAAAGTTACCATCTCACACGTTGGCTGGAAAAGTTGCAAGCCGAGATCAACTCTGAGGTGAAGGCATGCAACAGCATTTTGGCTTTTCACTAACATAGCATACCTAACTATTCAGTAGCAAATACAGTGCATGAAAAAGTAACACCAACTTCTGAATGTCATTTCCAGAAAGGAGGAAAAAAAAAAGAAGTACATTGTATTGTTTATATGTAAAAAAAAAAGAGAGAAAATGTTCTATGTAATACAATTAATAGAAATCAATGAAGACTTCCTTACCTTGAGAAGTTGAGGAAATGAACATGTCTAGTGAATAAATAGGGCTGCTCAGCAGTGCTTATGTTTTTAATCAATTCCATCTAAAAAAGAATTAACAAATCAAATTTTCCTTGTTATGTCAACATACATCTTGAGACAAATGTAACTCTGAAAGAACATATGACAATGTAATTTCCAAGTCTGAATTACTCAGGAGCTCCTTCCCCAGTATCCTTCTCAAACATTATCATCAAGATAGCACAATTACTATTTCATATCCAAGCGAGAAAGGTTAAGCTGCAGACACTACCCTGCTATCATGGAGCTTACATGCTTCCAAAAGTGGTTATCAGATTAAGGAAAGGTATAAACTAAAGTTAAAATCTAATGCCTGCCTAAATCTGCACCAGAGCTTTGCATGTGGCAGCTGCCCTCTGAAGACATTGGCTCTATCCACCAGAATGCCAAATGTAAAATTCTGAAACTGTAGCAAGAAGTGGGAGCTGAGCCACTGACCATTTTCATATAACAACAAAAACAGCCAACATTGCCAAATCACAGACTGACTTGCCTATTTAAATATAGAAATAATTACCTGTCATTCCTTTTCCTGTTACAGCAAATTAAGAGTACATATTAAAGGGGCACTTTCAGAAAGATGATTCTAAGTTCCAATTCAGGCTCTGAAGACCATGGTAGAAAACAATGTTCATGCCATGACAAATATTTAACTTCCTTTAAGAGACAGTAATTGTCAATTTTTTCCCCCTTCTATTTCCCAGTTTAATTATAAGAGTGTTTTGTCATGGTTTTTACACTGCGTGTCACGTTTTACTGCTTCTCATTCATCTTTCATTCCCCATTTTTTCCGAGGACACGTAACTTGCCTTCTTTCAGATAACACAATCTATAGCCATTTAACTTCTAGGACCAAATAAAAGAGTGCACACAATGATATCCTTTTCCATACCTTTCCTCTGCCTTCAACAGTTTTATACACATACATGTAACGACGAGCACCAAAGCAAATAGTTGTTTCCCTGTCTTCTCTGGATGGGGCTTTTCCTGCCAAACTACTTTGAGTACATCAAGGCATATTAGGTCTGAGAAAGCATATCAATGTATACTAATATACCAAGGTATATTAGGTCTGAGAAAGGCTGTAAACGCAAAGGAATGGGACATAAAGAACAGGAGACCACCAAAAGAAAGATAATATGAAAATAAAAGAGAAACAAGGGGAAATTACATTAGCATCAGGCTTGTGTCAACCTGCTGTTGGACTAGCACAGGTGCTTCTGCCTCAGGAGCAAAGGGAGCCTGGAAAGATGCATGGAGAGCAGGACGGCATCTGGCTCCTGGCTGTTTTTTTAAATCTCTTGCTACCAAACTCAATCTCTGGAGCTATGATAATAGCTTACTCCAAAGCAGAAACAGAATTTTGTTTTGACTTAAAAGTATCTTCATATTTAGACACTTGATGATCAACTGGACTTGTAAGCAGATGTGGAGAAAGCTGCAACGTGCATATGAACCAACAACCATAAAACATTCTTTTAAAAAACCTGCCAAAAGGGTAAGTAAGGCTCAACAGAAACAACACACAGATGTCAGGAGGGAAAAACAAACAACTGTAATGGCTCACAGCCACATGCAAATTGTGGCCATATTTCCCCTGGGCCTCTCTCTCTGATCCCAATGTGTTGAACTGATTTCAGTCCAACAAACCAAACATATTGGAATATCAGGAATACCTAGTGATACGCCACTCCTTTTAAGATGATGTTAAAGAAAAAAAAAGGAAAGAAAAACCATCCAATGTCTCCTAGTGGAAGAGTAAGGTTTCTAGTGTTTTGTTGTTGGGTGGTTTTGGTTTTTTTACAAGATGATTAGTGTAGAGGACCCACAGAGAGGAAGAGTGATCAGAGGATGAGGAAAGCAAGTACCTTTGGATAGAATGAGTGATGAAGGAGAGAGATACATACAAACACTGATGATCTAGGAGATAGTCTTAAACTACCTTGCTTGAAGATATGAAAAGGCACAAGCAGAAGACAAGCTACCTTGGCAAACATAGAGAGGTATCACTCCACAAAGGAAGGTTTTTACTTGTCTACTGTCCTACCCTACCACTACTGCACCTCAGCTGGCCACTGAAGAAACCAAACCATACTGCCTCAACATCGGCTGTGTATTTGCACTCAGCTGTTGCTGCACTGTAAACAGCAATCCAGCAGATGGCACATTGAAATGACTCTGACAGACTCTGGATGGGGCCGTCCCCGAAAGAGGAGAAACGTGGAGGATGGCTTTGCTCCAGGCACAGCACTATTCCTCCACAAAAACTCAACTCAGGCTTGCGAGAGAGGACACCTTTCTCTCTTCTAGAAATGGTCAGCCTCTCGCAATGACTGCTCAAAGCAGTCCCATTTGAGTCAAGATGTGAAATAGGTAAATTCTACTGGAAACAAAAATAAATAATCAGATAATAATCCCACCCAGGCAACAGTCAAATGTTCCTACTTTTCTTTTTTTTTTAAGCTGCTGTATTTCACCGAAAGATTTTGAGGTCAAAACGTATAAAAATAGTGAGGCAACCAGGACTTTCCAAGTGAGGTCAGCTGGATAACACTATGATGTCCTCTAACACTGATGCAAATAGCACAAAAAAAAAAATAAAAATCTCTGCATCTTTCTTGTGAGTTCCTTACCTCCTCTTCTACTGTTTTCCATCTCTACTGGAGGCGTGTAGGGTCCAGAAGGCACAAGTGTCTACAGGTACTTGGTATATCATTTTCATCTCGGTATTCATTACCATAAACAACTCACAGGAATGAGACTAGACCTTCATTTTCAGCTCTCAAAAATTTGGAATGGTTTCAAGAATTTTGTCAGCACTGCAAGCTACTATGACCAATTTTCTGTCTTTGAAACCATTTAAGAAAAATTAGTGATGAATTTTTAGTGTGTTAAACAGGAATTTTATATAAAGCTGGCTGCACAGCCAGAAGGTTAGGTGGTAGGAGGAAACATATGAGAATAAACTATCAGTTACTCTCATATATGACTGGTATTTGAATATCTATAATCACACTCATTCTTACTTCTCTGAATGCAAAAAATTGGGAGTGGGGGAGGAAGTCAGGGAAGGGGAAAAATTAATTTTGCAAGAGTTTGTGTGTCATTTTAAAGCTCCATCAATTCGGCTGACTTTGTACATGTGACTGCTCTGTATTAATTTCTGTATTTAATTTCCTTGGAAATATTGTAGAAAATGGTAAGGCACAGATTAACTTATCTGTTTCCAGAACTCACTGTCTTATGCCCATAAAGGTTCAAAGGCTGCACTTCTAATTGTGAACAGACACAACTCGGGAAAAGTTCTTAGTAGGAAGGAGATTGGAAAAGGCAATAAGAATATGGATTCCAGTTATGTGCAATCTCCAGAGTCATTAAGAACACCTACGTGCTTAACTTTATTTAACAACAGTGGACTGCATAAGAGAAATATTTACAGAAAAGTCTTGGCTGGACCAGGGCTTTAACCAAACACAGGACAGAGAAATGACAGAAGGAAGACAGACAATCAAGAAGACCATGCTCATGCTAGGAGCTGACAGCTCAATCCGGCTCCCTCTTCTCTTGTTCCAATGCCTGGAGCCTGAGACCATCCATTCTCTCAACCTCTTCTTCTTCTATACTCCACATTAAAGGTGTAAGAAGTAATTCAGTTTTTCATATTCTACTCATAAAAAATGAAAAGACAACTAAAAACACCCCGAATAACAGAACAATTACTGTTTCTAGGCATGTTTCCTGGTGATGAAAGGAACTTCTCTGCAAAAGTGCCCATTAAATTATGAACTTATTGTAACTATGCAAATAAGCCATAAATTAAAATAAAGAGACTCAAGTTACAGTAGGGCAATCTATAGAGTAAACCATAAGCTCTGTAGCAATCTATCCAGCACCACCTGTGCTCTAGCACATTCACCGTCTAGTAATCTAACACCTTCTGAAGTGCAAAAAGTAATGCAGATATTTATCCTCTGTCAGTGTATTGGCTGCATCAGAAATAAGCCTGGGCCTCTCTGGAATCTTAAGATACTGGACTAAAGCACAGAAGACTACTGAGATGATCTTCTATCATATTTAACAAAGGACAATCCACCTACCAGAGAAAGGCAGAACTGAAATGAAGAAGGTCATGAGGGTGAAAGATGGTGACTAATAATACTTTAAGGGTTTTTAGGTTTTATGATACATCTCCCAATCAGCAATGAAACTCAATGAAGGATATAGTCAAAGCAAAACCCCAACAACCCAAAACACAAAAGCAGTCATACCCACAGAAACACCCTACCTCATATCCAGCAATTAAGCAGAAAAACTAACTAGGTCGTCTCTGTAGCACAGAACAATTTGGCCCCAACCTCATGGAACCATTCTACAAAGTTCCCAGGCTCTGCACTGCTGCCAGTGGGACACACAGAGGTATGTTGCAGTAGCTTCAGCCCAGAGCTCTGCCCTTTCCCTCAGCCAGAGGTGGGGGTAGTGGGGTGACAGTGGCCTCCCCCACAGCCTTTCATTGGGATTTTGCACCCAGCCGTGCACAGCAGCCTTTGGGCTGGTGCAGGAGCCCTGGCCAGCTGGTCCCTGCCTTGGGCTGAACTTGAGCACTGTGTGGGGTTAGGCGAGCTGGCTGCTGGTGGGACCCCAATGGCCACCTTGGAAGGGAGGAAGGTGGGACCTGTAGGAGCAATATCTGCTCCCAAGTTTCCATTTGGAATGAAAGGCTGTATCTAAAATAACAAACTTAGTTTATTCACAGGCTACAAATAAACCACCCCCAACCACAGCACAATGCCAGTGGCAAGCCCACATCTGTACTTTGATCATCCCATAGACCAAGATGTGGTTTGTAGGCTGCTATTCCTAGCATCCATTTATTGTGGCATTTTCCTGATCAGATCAAAACAGCACGTGTGGCCAACGTGTGCAACAGTTGTGTGTGTGACATCTGACTACACCTGTACACTTCAGAGTCTGAGGGGTTTTTGTGTTACTTGCATCAATACCTGCTGATGGCAGCGATACTCACAGAGGGCAAGTGGTTACCCTAAATGCAAGGGTATTTAACTAAATGGATCTTTTGTGGAATCAAAGCTGCAGAAATAATGCCCTCTACAATTTCAAGGGAACATGAAAAGGGGTGCCTGGATAAAGGGGTTTCGTGTGGTATTTTTACTTGCTTTTGTACAGTAATATGCAAAAGGCAGATGAGTGAGAGGCTGAAACAGGATCAAGGGCATCTCAGATTAAAGCAACATGGATTAGCATGGTCCTGGGAAAAATCTTTTTGAAGCAAGTGATTACTAGAAGTGAATTAAGAAAGTGAGAAAAAAAAAAATCAACCCTGTTTGCTACTATTTACTTGTGCTCTGCTTAAAGAGACTGAAACTATGTCTGAATAAGCTTATATGATATCACTTATATGATAAATGAGTGTGCCCTACAGATACATTAATACAGGTCCCAGAAGCTGTTAGCACCTAACCTCACTTGTACTAACCCTTCTTTCTTCTCTGCTGCACTAATTGCTATGCTGAGTAAATTCAAGAGCTGGCTCACTGGAAATTAATTTTCTGGTTAGCTTCCACATTGTGCTGCTTTTGGCTCTACACCATCCATTTCTCTTGTTAACTGAAGCCACTTACAGGATGATAAATTCTGGCTGACTGCTCAGGTCAAAGTAGCAGTGCACTTTTTCAATATGATTTCTGCTAGCATATACCTTTGTTTCTCAGTTTCACAAACATAATAAGAAAACAGGATCCAAGACGAGCAGGAGTACCTTACCTGTTCATTTTTGGTCAGTCTTGTTTTATTATGGATATCAGATGTAACCAAGTTGAATCCGTGTTTCTCTGATAAAATTCTCAAAAGCAAAACCACAGTTCGACTCCCACACTTTCCAACTCTGTTGTAGACCACCTGGCTGGGGAAAGGAAGTACCTAAATAAAGATTGAAAAATGTGGAGTCAGTATATTGGTATTTTTATTTCTGTGTACCTCTGAATCACAGCATATTTTGGCTGCAAACCAGCAGATACATACAGAAGAATTTCCAGGACCCTGCTCAATTTAGAAACATTCATTTCCACCAGCAAGCTAGAAGCTCTTTAGAGTAGAAACACATGGCTCAGGAGGTAGTAAACTGAAGTTTGCCCTCATCATCCAGTTTAATTTAACCATGCAGACTGGTAGCTACTCCAGAAACACTAAGCCACTGCTGATATAGTCTAGCAAAGAAGACGATGGGCTAAAGCTGGCTGCTCGTAACCTCAATGCTAGCTGTCTGCCTCCCACACAAAGAATGAAGAGTGAATTTTCACTACATTTTGACAACTCAAAATGGAGTTGACATAATGCAAGAGGAATGCTTGAATTGCAAAACTTCAGCTTAAAAGGAAAAAGCGCCAAACAACCAGCAGTTGTACAGAGTTAGAATTAATCATCTGTTTCAATTTGAATTATAAATATGAATCTTCCAAAGAGACTGGGGGAACAAATCATGCCACTGGCTGGGTATGTACTTGTGGAATAATCAACACCAGGGGCCACAGGCGGCCTGGAAACCAACTGGCACAGTCTGATCACATCTGTACAGGTAACATTCACTAAATCTCAAGACAGAACAGCCAAATCCAACCTGCCCGCTGGGAATGGTCTCCAGCCCACGCTAACTCTTGTGCCGTGCTCTCCTCCTCAGGAAACCAGAACAAGTGAGTAGTAGGATGCACATTGGATGCAGCCTTGTTTTGTTCCTGGACAATGTCCACGGGCCCTTCTTTCAGTAAAAGGTATTTTTAAGTCACAGTATTGCACTAGATGAGTATTTGGTGTATAAGATCTAGCAGCAGCATCTGATAATATAGGCCATGAAGCATCTGTTTTCAAGCTGTTTAAACTGGCTAACATAGTCAGGAGCTCACAGTTTCATCTACAGCACCACATATATCGCACTTACTTAGGGAAAGCTCATTTTTTATATTACAGTGATGGCCATAAAATATTTCCTGACACTGGTCCTGCGCCCTGGTTCCAGGCAAGATATATGCCAAAGTGATGCTGTGTCTCAACCTATAGCTACTTTTCCTGTCAATGCAATCCCATTCTCCCAGTGGAAGGATTTCCAACATAAAAGCAGTCAGATGACACAGATGGGCTTCTGGCACTTCTCACAGTATTCGAACTACTAACATATTTTCATCAAGGAAGCAAAATGATTCCTCAGGCAAACATTTCAGATTACTTTCAAAGAGGACTGCAAATGAGAATAAAAGAAGATAATAAAAGGAAAAATCTGGATTCCCTTATATATGACGGGGAAAATACCAGCCCTTCGCTATCCATGCTACACTTCATGACCAAAAGAACATTGCCATTGTTACTGGTTGCAATGTTTAGGATTTTTTCACTGCAAAATAAACAACAAAGCCATCATTGTCCAAATTACCTGAGGAAAGCACAGTAGGTATTTGGTGATCACAGCCTCGGTTAAATTTTCCAAGTTCCAAGACATCACATCTGCTGATTCAGCAAGTACACACGGGCTTCCCAAGGCTCATATAAAACTCACAGAATACAATAAGACTTACTATTTTGTAATGTTTATTAAAAGTTCTGCATGAGAAACTTCACCCACTTACTCCATATCAATCTTTCCTTTAGGAGCCTTGCTTTCTACAAAATTCAAATTCTCAGCCTTGATGATTAGAGAACTCCAAAGGTGCTGAACTTAACATCTCTGTGTTACATCTGCAGCTAACTGTGGTGGGTTGACTTTGGCTGGATGCCAGGTGCTCACCAACATCACATTATGAACCCTTCTCCTCAACTGGTTATAAATATAACAACAATATAAATGTTCTCCTCAACCAGAGAAAATATAACAAAAGGGTCGACATAAAGACAGGGAAGGGCTCACTCACTAGGGAAGGGCTTCACTCACAGGCAAAATAGACTCACCTTGGGGAAATCAGTTTATTACCAATCAAATCAGTGTAGGATAATGAGAAACAAAACCAAATCTTAAAAGCACCTTCCCCTCACCTCTCCCTTCTTCCTGGGCTTAACTCCTGCTTTTCTCTACCTCCTCCCTCATAGGGGCACAGAGGGAAGGGGAGGGGAGGTTGCATCAGTTCATCACACATTGTCTCTGCTGCTCCTTCCTCCTCAAGGGATGAAATCCTCACACTTTTCCCTGCTCCAGCACAGGGTCCCTTCCTTGAGGTGTAGTCCTTCTGGAACAGACTGCTCCAGCAAGGGTACTCCTGCAGGGTCACAGGTCCTGCCAGCAAAGCCACTCCAGTGTGGGCTCTTCTCTCCATTGGTCCACAGGTTCCACCAGGAGCCTGCTCCAGCTGCAGGCTTCCATGGGGTTACAAGCCTCCTTCAGGTATCCACCTGCCCTGGTGGGGTCCTCCATGGGCTGCAGGTAGATATGTGCTCCATCATTAACCTCCATGGGTTGCAGGGGAATAGCCTTCCTCACCATGGTCTTCTCCACAGGAACCTCTGGTCCAGCACCTGGAGCATGTCCTCCCCCTCCTTCTTCACTGACTTTGGTGTCTGCATGGTTGTTTGACATATTCTCACTCCAGCTAAAGAAGCTGTTGCGCAGTTTTCTTTTTTTCCTTTGTTAGATATGTTATCAGGGAGGTGCTACCATCATCACTGATGGGCTCAGCCTTGGCCAGTGGCAAGTCCATCTTGTAGCTGTCTGGCATGTACTCTGTTGACATAGGGGAAGCTTCTAGGAGCTTCTCACAGAAACCACTCTAGTAGTCGTCCCCCCCCCCCCCCAAAACCTTGCCACAGAAACCCAATACACTAATCTTTTCCAAAACAGCTGCTAATGATGTCTGAAAGGTTAACATGTGAACACACCATTACACCCATTATAACACTAGGACACCATCACGAAAGATGTTCTTATGCAAGAACACACAGGAGACATATTCTGGATTGTCCCCTTTTTGGTTAATTTCTTTGCATAACAGAAGGCAGCATAGGTATTTGCCATGGCCCTGCAGCACTATCCACACAACACCACTGCAAGTACATGAAAGTCATCAAGAGAAATGCTAAGGAGATGCTGACAAGTGCCAGTGAAGGAGCAGAAGCACATACAGCATGTGTTTGTGTAGCATCCTAGAAATGTGACACAGGACAAGAGTTTGTACGGCTATGGAAATGTTTAGAAATGCCTCATAATTATCTGCTTTGATTTTCATAGCAGAGGTGCACTTTGCCATATAGTGAACAATTTTTTTTTTTCATTGGTATTTCATTCAAGTACAATTTCCCAGCATGCAGATTACATTCAGGTTCTAATTAAATTTCTGATTTGATTAGCCAGTAACTTCAGGTAATTCTTATTAATACCGTCCTTTAAAAATGAAACAAAATTAAAGCAGGCCCTCACAAAGTCTCTACTCTAAATGCAAACAACTTTACCAGGTAAAATCCTTACAGTTGCTACCAAGTTTGGGTAGTTCTCACCTTTGTTTCTGCAACTCACTATCCTATGTAGCACAATTCTGTTCTGCACACAAATGAGGAACATGGCAACCACCAAAAAGAAACCATAAGCAAATATTTACTGCAGATACAGGTAACTGAAATAAAGGGCTATTATTTCCAGACAACTATTTAGCTTAAAGGAGGCAAATATATCAATGCCTTGATTCAATAAACATATGAATGCACTTAGGTAGAATGGGACAAAAGATTCAAGATAAATGCTACAGCTCAGCACTCACTTCAGAGCAAGACAGTCATTACCAGTAACCAAAACTTCACTTGCAGCACTGCTAAATGTGGCTAGTTTTAGGGATGCACTGCTGAAGCTTTGTTCATGTTTTGCCTGTTTATGCCACTGTTCCACCTAAACACCTAAATGCACCATAGCATGTGCCCAGTACCCACACAATACACATGCTTTTGGTACATAGGCAAGTGTTTAATGTGACTAGCTCTCTTTGGACACAGCAAATCTGATTTAAGCATTTCAGAAAATGTCCAAGTAATTTCTTAGAAGATTAAATACTTCTTCCAGAAACCTGAGTTTGTATCAGGCAGATCTAGAAACGCAAGAAATTCAAAACTTTTTCTGAGAGAAGCTTCTTTCTTTTCCCTCTCAGGATACTCACAATAGACTCAGACAATATAAGAAGAGATGGTGGCAGAGGAGGCACCTGAAAAAGAGGCTTCTATATATTAGCAGAAACAAGACAGAAAACAGCAGTTGGAGGTTTACAAACCGCTGATTGGATTACATTTTATTTTACATGAGAGCACGTATCAAGTAGACTAACTTCAGTAGTAATCCTCTGGAAACGTGACATTCATATAACAATATGCAGAACTCCAAAATAATTACAGAGTGACTTTATTGAGCACTGCATCAAAGCCCAGAGGTAATACAAATGATTCAAAAATGTAGTTCGGTTTGGAATTATACAAATTAGTACTTACAGCTATGAAAACATAAAGCTCACAGTATAATTACAACAGCTCTCTCCAACGGTGTGGAAAGTTCTGTAACAATTAACTTGTCAGTTCAAACTGAGGTTTTTTTTTCCTTTTGTCCCACAGTTAAAGATGACACAAACCATTGTGAATGAAATCAAGGAGAAGAAAAAGCAAGCTTAAAGCAAATATATTTGCAGTACAGACGACTGTCAAGTAGCTCTGCAAAGTTAGTCAGCTAGTCTCAGGAGGGGACCCATTTCTTAGCTAGCCTGACAAGAGCCCAGGCTTCCACCTTCAGTGGTGGCTTTGTCTCTAGGTAAACCTTTGCACCATTAAAAAAAAAATAGAGAGAGCGGGTAATTACTTATAGCATCAACAATTCAGGGGTCCACCCAAAGGCCTAAATCATGTACCTTTTACTCAGCCAGTATAATTTTGGTCATTTGCCAAAGATTTCCCAGCCCAGGAACAATTTGCCCAGACAGCTAACTTTTGTCACAGATAGATGTTCCCAGAAAGCAATCCACTATCTTCACAACCGTAAAGTGACCCCATCCTTACTTATGAGAGGGGCCAGAAGTGTGTGCCAGAACTGCTTCTCTTTTCTGAGCAGACACTAACCTGTGGTCAGATGGTGCTCCACATTTATCAGGTGAATGAGGCCAACCAACATAGGCAGAACTAGTAAGACTTTGAAAGCAATGAAACATCTCTATATAGCATCACACCTACCCAGTGCAACCTCTCCATGTTTTTTTCCTGTCCAACTGAGACAGAATTGTAAGAATTTTAAAAATGGCTTACTGGGTCAAAGCAATGGCCCATTTGGCTCATGAGTGGTAGGAAGATGCTTGTTAGCCACCTGCAGACCCGAGTACTGTCAGCAGCCCGTTTCTCTCCAATATCTCTCACCTCCTCCAGTGCCTCTTAGAATTGCATATGGAATGTCAGAAGGCACATCCTTGCCTGTTGCCTGAAGAATTTCTTACACAACCTATTATAGCAACAAATTCCAGAATTTTGTTACTCACCATGCATTTCATTTTTAGCTCATCTCCTACCATTTCCAGACAATACCCATTCTCACATTGTGGGTTTCACGAAGACAGATCAGAAAATTCAGTCACCAGTTTTGACATCTTAGATCCATCAGATGCCTCTTTTTAGGCTGAGAGAGTTGGGGTTTTTCAGCCTGGAAAAGAGAAGGCTTCTTACTGTGGCCTTCCATTATCTGAAGAGAGCCTACAAAGAAGCTAGGAAAGGACTTTTTACAAGGGCTTTTACTGATAGAACAAGGGAGAATGGCTTCAAGCTGGAATAGGATAGATTTAGATCAGGTGTGAGAAAGACATTCTTCACTACGAGGGTGATGAGACACTGGAACAGGTTGTCCAGTGAAGCTGTGAATGCCCCATCACTGGATGTGTTCAAGACCACATCAGGCTGGATGGGGCTAGTATCGTGGGAGGTGTCCCTGCCCATGGCAGGGGGATTTGAACTAGATCGTCTTTAAGGTCCCTTTCCAACCCAAACCATACTGTGATTTGGGGATTCTATGATTTTTTTTTTTTTAATTGAGGTTTGTCACAAGCATGCCACAGACTATTTTAAGACAAAATTGAAGGCCACTAAGAGATAACATAACCCAAACCTAACTTCAGGAATTGCTGCACAAAATCTCTTTCCAAACAAATACGAACTTATTCTCACTCACTTTTAAAGCAATTACAATGAAGAATTGCTAAAACAAAGTTACGTCAGCAAAAAGCATGACTGAAAGATGAAAAGAAGAGAAAACAAAACCTACTAGCTAGCCTACTTCTTCCCCAGCTAAACCACACAGATCCAGTTATGTCAAGATCTGCTTGTAGAGTGTAGTGACACTGGACAGAGACAAGCTTTTGGAATTATTCAACTCTAAAGCAGACCAGATGGCATGATCTTCTCTATGGGTCACTGAAAATACACTAGAAACCACAAGAAAGGTAAGCATGAAGTTAGTTTGTTTCCAAAGTTTGAAAGCCATATAGCTGTACTGGAGCACTGAAAATAAGGCAGCAGAATAAACAGAAGATTCTTCTATTGCATTGCCATTAATCAACTAATTTAATTGAAAAAGGATGACTTCCCCCCCGCATGCCAAACAATGCATTTCATCTGTTTGGCAGAAGACATATTTGGAAGAATAAGTTAAAATGTGTTTTCTAATGATTCGACATCCCTAAGTACTAGAATAAATTGAAAACATAAGCATGGAGCAGAAGCAGCAAAGGGAACTGGTTGTAGACGTAGCCCTTCAACTTACTAAGACTAAAGAAAAGCACTACTGTGAAGTGTCTGCCAAAGCTAACGATTCCTGATGTGTCCCACAAAACAGATCTGTATAGTCAGTATCAAAACCTCCAGTAATTTCTCTGTGATGAAGTACTGCACCCTCACAGAAAGAGCTCAGTCCAAAGCATAGTAAAGTCTGCCTGTTAAGTCTCAGACCAGGTTCTATTACAAGATACTATAGCTACAAATACAGTAACTTTAAACTATGACAACATCAATAGCAATCAAGGGAAATTACAAATATAAGGTTAAAGATAAAATTTTCAAAGTTTCAGTTGCATCTTGTCAACACTTTTTTTTTTCACCTCTTCTTCTGCAGTCTGCTATACAAGATTCCCTGCCAAGCAGAGTGCAGAACCAGGTTTATTTCATGTATGTGAAGTTACAGCAATATTCAAATCTAGCACACGTATACAAAGAGTTAAACAGGTTGGTAAAGAGCAGATGATCTGTTCACTCAGCAGTTTCAGGTGGTCACCGATGCAGGCAGCTTCTGGAGGTGTGAACAGAACTCTTGGCTCTCACTACTCATCAACACTCGCTGTCCACAAGCACTGGCAGGTCTGAACCCTCTCAGGGATGAAGCAGGTGAAAGGGAATCGCCCTATCAAACAGATAATTACTTTGGAGGGTGTACAACCAACAACATGATAGATTAACCAAACCTCTTCCTTTTGCCTTTTCTTAACATAGCATGCTTTTCACCCTCCTCTTCATCCTTCTTGGTTCCTTCTGCAGTTCGACGTACGCTCACCTCTTCTGGGACCCAAATTAGAAATACTGCTGTATCTTTTCACCATAGTGCCAAAGAGAACTGAACAATTATCCATCATGTCATGGAATCACAGAATGGTAGGGGCTAGAAGGATCTCTGGAGATCATCTAGTCCATGCCAAATCAGGTTCACTTATAGCACGTTGCACAGGAATATATCCAAGCGAGTTTTGAAAGCCTCCAGAGAAGGAGACACCACCACTCCTCTGGGCAGCCTGTTCCATTGCCCTGTCACCCTCATAGTAAAGAAGTTTCTCCTTACGTTTAAATGGAATTTCACATGTTCAAGTTAGTGTCCATTGCCCCTTGTCCTGTTGCACCACTGAGAAGAGACTGGCCCTGTCTCCTTGACACCTGCCTTTTAGATATTTATTAACATTGATAAGATGCCCTCTCAGTCTTCTCCAGACTAAACAGACCCTGGTCTCTCAGCCTTTCCTTGTAAGAGAGATGTTCCAGTCCCCAAATCATCTTTGTAGCCCTCTGTTGGACTCTTTCCACTAGTCCCCAGTCTCTCTAATGTCTTGCAGACATCCCTTTTTAATGTGTCTCAGGATGGCATTTAGAAAATTCATAGAATCATACCAAAGCATATAGGACTGTTGCTAGTATAGAGAGGGATGCAGAACCTAAAACCATCACCCTTTCTCTTCTTCTCCCTACATGAGTGTATGCAGATTACAACAGAAGAAGATCAGGAAGACACTCAGTTTTCTTGTGAGAAGCAGTATTTTAATCTCTTATTTCTAAAGTTCATCACATTGTCAAAATCGTCTTGCTGGTATGCAGCTATCTCCTAACAAGATAAAGGAGATAAAGCATGTAAAGACATGGCTCACTGACACTGGTATTTTTTGAGGGAACTAGTATAAATTTAGATAGGTTAAGAATTTTGGTGTCACTTTTACCAGTTTTCCGCAGGAAGGTTTTCCATGTAATATCAAAAAGACTCTTAAGCTGCAGAATTTGTGCAAGCCAGATTTTAACTCTAAAGAAGCTTCACATTATGTGCGTATGTATCTTGGAACTGCAAAGTTTAAAACTATTGCTTTTCCTCCTGAGCCTAGGGTTTTGTGCACGCCGTGATGTGCTCAGAACATGTTGGCACAGTGATTCTCTGTTTAAATAGTAAATCCAATCACATCCAGCCCAAGTTTATACAGGATACTTACGAAATAAGAGATATTAAGTAGCTAAGCCTGGTTTTAAAACTTTTTATAATACAACACAGCACTGGTGTTCCCTTAAGTAACCTATTACCTTACAGTAGTTTCTATCCTTCCAATGCAATATTCATTAATTTGCCTTGGGAGTCAATAATATTGGATTTGAATGTGGTGAGCAGTAGACTAAATAATTTATTCCCCTGTATGCACTTGCCTTTCTTCACATGAAGGTTTAACTCTTTTGTACCTATTGTGGCTGACTACCTATTAGGCTGTGGCTAGTGCAAGAACTAATGGTTTCACCCTTGCCAAGGATCTGTCGTACTGTGTCTCAGTTTGCCCTTTTGCCCTTTACTTCAGGCCCCCATCAGTAGTTCTGATGTCCCCAGCATACTTGTCTTCCCACTGCACATCACTCAGGCACTTTACAGATCAGTTGCAGCAGGAAATAGACTGTTTATAGCTGCATTTTAATTTGTAAAACCAGCCAGTTCTGCTTCTCCCAGCATCTACTCAAAATCCCCAGCGGTGCCAGCAGCAAAGTTCTTCCATGCTCCCCCAGGACTCCTCCCTCACCTGAATTACCATGGTACCACCACTCTTACACAGGTCACCTCAGCCTACTCAGAGACATCCTGGCCTCTTTGTCTGATGTTTTGACTCTAGTGTTAGACCACTTGTAGGCAAGTTCGTAATCACATTTTTTGATTAAAGTTCACAGCTCTTACTAAAGTCCTTCAATATTTATTGTTTCCTGAGCTACATTTTATAGTTTTGTAAAGGCTGAGTAGAAGACTGCCAGGAGCCACTAGCTGATCTTCAAAATCATGAGGCTTTCCAAATAATACTAGAATTCTTATTTGTTTGTGTTTTCTTCTTGTTGGTTGGTGGGGTTTTTTTGTTTGTTTGTTTTTGTTGTTTTTTTTCAGTTTTGCAAGCCTCCACAGCATCACAAATCCCAGGTGTTTAAGTTCTCTTCTTCAAACATCGCAGATAGAAAAAAACCCTCTATTCTTCAGGTCAGCAGATTCTTTCAGAACTGTTTAATGTTAACATATAGGAGTCATAGTAAAATCATGAGTGTCACTCAGCTGAATGATAAGGCTTAGCAGCATCAACCAAATCAATCTGCCACTTTCCAAAGATACCCCTTCATGCTACCCATATCCAGAATGGCAGGTTTTTGTTTTTCCACTGAAGGTTTAGGTCATCCAGACCAAACTGGAATTGGACTTCAGTATTATGATGCAGCACTTCCTAATCAAACTGTAATGAAGGTGGCTATGATAGAGTGGACATCACCAAGTGGTTATGATCTCCTCCAATGCTTTGCTAGTTTATGAATACCTTCCTATTGTGGAAAGAAAGGGAAGAATGAGGAAATGTCCTCGACAGCTGGAAATTTAAACTTGGGCAGTTTTTTAGCTGTGGTGTGTGACATAGAACAAAACCTACAGGTTACAGAATTGGCAGTATCAGAATTTTTTTGTCTTGTGTAACAGTGGGTAGGCTCCTTTGCCAATGCCAGGGGCAAGCAAAATTCACCTTTAACTATGCACACAGTCTGATAACTAAACTACAAATCAAAGGATGAAATACTTCCCAAGCATCTTTGAAATTAGATGGATCAAAGCTACAGACTACTGTCATTCACAAAACCTGCAGCCCTGTTGTCTCTCGAAGCCTTTCAAAACCAAGAAGCTGAAAATGTCAGGCTTAGTAAAAAACCAGTTCCCTACTGTTGAAACTTTTGCAGGATGTCAGCATGCACAGTATCCCTCACGGATTTATCTTCTTATGACAGGCAATCTGGTTTTAACTTTCCAAGCCTTTGTAATGCCCATTTACTATCGCTCAGCCTTCCCATATCAACACCTTTCTGACATACTATAAACTGAAGAATTCTTAAAAGTAAGTTATCATTTCTCTATATTGGTAAATAATGGAGTAAATTAATTTCTTGTCCTGAACATTCTTGATCAATAAATTAATAGCAACAAAAGAAACAGAAATGATTATTCCAGTAATAGTCAAATATTTTATGACCCAACTAACATTTAGTAGTATAGATTCAATTCTAGCTTTCAGCAGTATCTCCCTAATAATAGTGTGCTACATCGTTCACCACCCGTAGTTTCAGCAGAATTACAACCAATTATAAATAACAGACAATGGGGAAATCTTCTGGAAAAATCAGATTTTTCTTCTTTTGGCATATTGTCTTTTAAGAGGAAGGAGAACACAATTTAAAAAAAAACAAAAATACTTCTTCCTAATATTTCTACAATTGTTTTACACTGATTTTAATAAATAAGTGAAGTAAAGAAATATTTCATGATTTTTAAAATCACACTATTTTATTGACTGTACTAAGGTTAAAAGCTCAGTTTTACAGTAAAACAGTACTTCAAAATACAAAGTGGATCTTTGAATTCTCTTAATATTTTGATTTGATCAGCCAGGTACTGAGTCTGGTAACCACAGGAAGTTACTCTATTTTTAGCGTTTCTAAATTCTGACAATTTTTGCTAGCTGAAAACTTTCACACTGCATGATCATCTCATAAGCAACTCATTTTACAAGCAGGACAGGGCTTTTTTTAATCACTGAAATCTCCTCTCACCCTGCCCTGGATGGATTGCTTCAAAGATTATCCACCATTTGTTTTAGAACAGCTAAACAGAATTTCAATTGTATCAAAAACACCCACACTACTATTCATGCTCTTAAAATCCCTAATTAGCATGTACCTAAAAGGAAACAAATCTAGTTTGCTTTTTGGTTTCATTTGTTTAAAATCAAGCACTTTATTCCTAACGAATCAGTCACTAAAGACTGTAGAGTGCTGAAGGGGTAAACCCATGTTCTCAAAAAAGATGGCTAGAATTAAAACACAAGTTCAAATGAAACCAGAAGTATCCACTTAAACAAAAAAAAAACCAAACCAAAACCAAAAAAACCCACAACCAAACACCACACACTAAAAACACTAAACTAAAAGAAAAACACACTGCTCTTGGCTGTTATCCAAAAAAATGGAAAAAATAAAGCTGACAAAGATGAAGAATATGAAAACTCAATGTAATGAGGGCAATGCTGACATCAACTCATTAGATTTAAAGATATATAAAAAAATCTACTTGACAACAGAAGGTGACAAGGACTAGATACAGTATGTACATACCAAAGGCCACTCAAAGATTCTGCTATATTTTCCCATAGCCTTGATCCATAAGGAACATTGTCACATTAGTAGTAGGTAAGAACTGAAAGAATGGAGAAAAGGGTATTTACCCAGTTTCCAGCTTCAAACCAAAAAAAATCAGATCAAACTTATTTTGCATATGTATTTTATTTCTTTTCATTTTGACCTCATCCTGACTCACATCCATTTTTGCATTCACTTAAAGCTTAAAAGTGCTGCATACTAAGCATAGGGCTTTGTTGACACCTGAACAGCTGCCAAAAGACACAGGCTTCATGACTGGCATCTCACTGGAAAACCATCATGAAAAGGAGACTAGACCATTTGAATGTAATTTACCTGACATCTGTGCACAGTGCCTTTACACACATGTAAAAGGATATGACCCTCACCAAAAGAGGGACTTATCCTGATGTTCTTGCCAAGTTCTCAGGGGAAAGCTTTCAATCAATAGTAGTAGGCTTCATAAAGATTCCATCATTTGTCCTCAAAGGTCAGCTTCACTATCTTCGATGGAGGAAAAAACCTCAAGTAGTTTTGCTAAGGAAACGAGTAGCGCAAACACTGGAACAAAATACACCCATTTTATTTGCTGAAATGTTCAGACATAAAATGTACCAAGAGAACACCATCAGTCACTAATGAAGATCAGCTTCACAGGTGGTTTTTAAAAACAGGCTAGCATCATCTATAGGCATCACTTAAGACTCCAATCTAGGATAAACAGATGATCACTTTGCAAAAAACTTCGTATTTTCAGATATGTATAAAAAAAACCCCAGGACATAGTGACATAAAAGATTTGAACTAGGAAATTCAAGTGCTTTAGCTTGAAGAGTTAATTTTTACTGACAGAGTAGAAGGTTAAATTTTGCTCAATTATATTCCCTTTTTAGCTGTCACATACTAACACCAGCAAGACCAGAGGTGTGCTAGGAATCCCGGAGGTTGCATTTAGTTGCAGAAAAGCACACACAGATCTGTCTCAACTCATGAAAAACTAGCATTAGTCAATCTCTGTTCAAGTCTTTGCTGCCTAAGGACCAAAGAAAAGTGGCCTATTACCTTTATAACACTGGCAAAGGCAACCATTGCTTATCTTTAACAGTGAAGTAAACCTTTACTGGGTGAAGACTTCAAAAGTTGGCTCACCTGGCCTTAAAGGGAGAACCAGAACCACGCCAGCAATGTTCATCTCCAGCTGTGAGCAAAGCTTTCCCTCACTACTTGCACTGAGAAAATTGCTACTGCCACCTTTATTTGAAAAACAGCCCAGTACCCTGATCTCCTGAAACATAATGATGCTATTCCTTATTCAGAGGATAAGTGCTATTTTCAGTTCTTCCATTGGGGAAAAAAAAAAAAAGCCTGTAGCATTTAAAAAGAAAAAGTTTTGGCACCTAGCCATGACAAAAAGCCAAAAGTAATATAACTTTGATCAAAACACTGGAATGTACTCTGCAAAACAGCTACAGTCCGGTGTGTATCAACTGTTGGTGGCCTTCCACTACAGCTAACAACATACCACCGCTATTGGCTACCAGTTTATTTCAACCCTAGGCAATGGATTGTTGCTCATTATCTCAATTTCTAATTTTTAAGCAGACACATAAAATTAGCATCCTTTTGACTGTAAGGCTTACTTCTTAAGCCTACCAAAACCCCCTCTCATGTTTTCACTTCATTCAGGGCATGCTGTAATTCCCTCTGGTGACCACAGCAGGCATTAGAAAAACACTGGTGAGCTCCACCTCATAGTACCATGTAGGACTGACCACAGGTGCAAGCAGCAGGGCAAAGCTACACCTTCCAGGGCAGGTGACAGCCAGGATTGGAAGAAATAAATGGAAGGCTTTTTCATCTGTGCTTTGTGAGCATCACATTCTACTAAAGAAAGGTGCATCATGTCATCTGTGCTTTGTGAGCATCACAACTGAGAACAGTATTTGTAATGAAATATTCTAAATGCTGGATTCAGGATTAATTTATTTTGACACCTTTTTATACACGTGTCATGGTTTAGACTCAGCTGGGAGTTAACTCCAGCAGCAGCTGCCCACTGCTCCCGTCCCCATCACCTGTCACATGTCAGGGGAGGAGAATCAGGAGGAAGAGAAAAAGCCTCATGGGTTGAGATAAGGGCAGTTTAACAGAACACCACAGAGAGAGCAGAGCCAACAATAATAATACCAGTGAAATAATATATAAAGCAAGTGATAATAAACCCCTTATCCAAGATGCAGCAGCTCTCCCTGCTCCAGCCACAAGCTAACACACTACCCACCAAAAACAAAGGCCAGCCAGCAGGCCAGCCCCCTCCTCTTATATAGAGGACATGACATCATCATGGTATCAAACACCCCATTGGCTGGTTCAGTTGTACACCTCGGCTGTGGCTCCGCCCAGCTACAGCCGCTTCTGAACATTAACCCTGCCCTGCCTGAACCCAGGACAATGTCAAATTAAACCATTCATCACCCTCCAGCATCTGTTAGTTTAAATGTAGACAGGTATCTAGTCATACAAATAGAGGCTATCTGAAAGATAATGGCAATCAGTGAATTTAGTTTCACGCAGGCAGGGTCCACAGTTCAGAGCTGAAGCTGAGCTGAAGGGTAAATAACTGCACTTTGGCAATAATGCAATGGGTGACACTTATAAAACAAGATCTTCCTGCAAACATGACCCTAAGCAAATATCAGGAGTTATCTGCCCTTTTACTAATCCCTGCCCATGCTTTCATTAGAAGAATTAAAAACAAACAAACAAAAACCCCACTCAGGACCAAGCAGGCTTGCTCACATGTTGTCCAAAGGATGATCAAAGTGCATGCATCTATCTTTTATCAATGTTTCTAAACACAGGCAATTGCTTCAAAAAGCAAAATACCTGTAGCTTATACAAGGCTATAGCCTGTTATTCCATCAAGCTAATCATGAAGCTTTCAGGAGTGAGGATGATTACAGAGGAAGTCCAAAAACTTACCTGACTCTAAGTAGCTAATCCAAGAGTAGACAAGCAATTAATTGATTGTGTAGGTATCTCATCAGTTGGCCTTTCTAAGCTGCAGCTGGATGAAGCTAGGTGAATACAGGCCAAAATTACATATGCAAAGGAAATTTTCATAATGTAAACTGGAAAATGTCTGGGTTGGTTAAATCTGTTCAGCTGCTACTGCCCATTGGAGTACAGTTCCCATCCACGGCACCATTAACTGGTATCACAGAATTTCTGAAGGACCAAAATAGGTATAAAGTTTTCAAGGTTAAACATTCTTCTCTAGATTACAGCCTTTTCCTTCCCAGTAGAGCTAGGTATTTCTGAGTACTAACATAAGCATGAAAAAATACAGGTCTGAAATAAATATTGCTTTACTCTTCCAAGCTGAGTGTTCACTGTGGAGACCTGGCATAGTTCTACTCCATGCAAGCTGCTGTACTTCTGGGCAAGAGAAGCAGATGGTACTCAAATAACAAAAAACTATCTTTCAAGAGCACAGAACAGTATTAAAAACATTTTAAGTGTGAAATATTTATTTATCCCAAAGTTTCCCCCAGCCCATCTTAGTAATGACGAATTTAACAGGCCGATTGTGTCACTTCTGTCTATAGCCATGTTTTTGTAACTGCTCATGAGGAAAAGGTAACTAATTTGTGTTGAGAGGAAGAAAATCAGATGTGAATCATCCCTCTAAGTGAGCTGTCCCAACTTGAATAAGAGCACAACAAATTTTCACACATCATCTGAAAACTGCAGATCTTACATGCGCATAAACTTTGCAGAAAAAGGTGAAGAAACCCAGATTATTGTAGCTTGCTTTCACCTTCCTTCTGCTGACCAAATGCCAACAGTTTCACCACACCACTGATCCACACACTCAAGGCCTGGTGGCTCAGGATGAGATTTCATGGTTGGTTTGAACAGAGATGAGTGAGGTCTACCACCAGAGTGTTTCTTCACCTTCATCGCACCTCTTAACTACTCACTCTCACTTGCTGCACTAGCACTCACTGTCGACCACTTCAGCAAAATTACCTGTCTTGAAAACTAGACTAGAAGACAGACACGTTTTCAGGTAACTGCTCTAGCTCACCCATATCAGCCTGGATGGAATCCTGCACTGCTGAGCGAAAAATGACTCTTTCACCAGCAGACTCCACTTTTTGGCTGGAAGTGACCAAGGACTCACCCTTTCATGGGGAGTTCTTGAACCAGGTAAAAATTCTACTTAAATACCAATAGGACTTATAAAAGCAGGACATCTAAGCAGACATCTGAGTTCCACTAAAACAATACTACTGGAAAAGTTTTGTATTAAATAAAAGCAAGCCGCAGGCTATTACATAAATTAACCTATGGCTAATTACTATTATATACATTATCACAGTATCTTTGCCCTCTTTCTGCTTTGGTATTTTTCAGGTAACTGTGAGAATTCCACGTAATTTGGAAAGGAAATTTCAGAAAACTGCATCTTCAAGCATTGTAACTGCACAACATAAAGATTTCAAAACCACAGTTAGTTCTACACACATCTCTCAATAAGATATTACACTGTACCTACAGAAAAAAAGTCAGAGTAAACCAAAAGAAAAAAAAAAGCCCCTAAATGCCTGCTTCTACTTTTTCCACTTGAAGAAATTATCTGACCAGCTTGTCCTCAACTTGAGATGTCTTAAGGTGCCATGATGATGGTGAGGGAAAAGTCAATGCTGCACAGTCATACGTGGAGGGAACAGTGTACTCTATCTGTACAAAAGGAATCATCATGCACCTTCATTAAATATAATCTACTGTCATGCTTGAAAGCATTGCACCTGAAGCAGAGCCCGTGTTCTAGGAACTGCTGCCAGCAAACAGGCCACCTCCACTTGCCTTACTAGCTTCAAGTGCAGTGTCCTGGTTTTGCATGAATGTACTGGCAGACAAAACATCACTAAAATCCTGCCTCCCCTTGATGCAATGACAAAAATTCTGTAAAATTCCATTAATCACACAGAGAATTAACCCAAGTTACTTAGAAATGCCTGAAAACAATGGAGGAAAAAAGTCATAAAGGCCAAGTGCTGTTGATGTAAACTCACCAGAGTTGTTTTACATGCAAGTAAATCTACAATCAGTGAAATCAAAACCAACAAAGCAAGAAAGCAAACAAAAAATAACAGCATCTCACCTTTTGAGGGGGTGGTCCGTGGTCATCCAAATAAGTGGAATTTCCTATAAAAGAAGAAGGATGCAGATAAACAAAAAGGCATCAAATGCAACTTCAAAACTTGCCAATTTATGGAACTAGTGTACCTCTATCCTGCTGGTTCTGTGGTGCCAAATAATTAAAGGAAAACAAATTCCCTCTGCTTTCATTTTTTATTAACAAGAGAAAAAAACCCCACCTATTTTCATTTGGCTACATTTGTGAAAAAAGATTAGATGCACATTGTCATTTTAGCATAAAACTAAATGGGCAGAGGCAGATTTAATTAAATAATCATGGCATTCAATTATTTGCATGACAAAAACTGCCAGCTGTATCCTTGTACATTAAGTAAGTGAGCACAGTCAACCTCATACCAATTTCTTAAGTAATGAATTATCAAAGGTCTCATCACATTTTGGTCTGATGAAGTTGACATGCATTCACTTATCTCTCTTCTACCACAGATTTTCCCTAGACAAAGCTTCCAAAATTAAGTGCTCCCTTCTTAGCTGCAATAAGAAAGGCAATAATTTCAGCCTTTCTATCCACTACCTACAAACACAACACTGATATATGAACTACATTCTCCCCACCACACCCATCAGCTGTCTGTCTTCGCTGCAACTGTTGTTCCTGAACCCTTCTCCCAAAGGATTAATCAGAAGCTTTCCCAACACATCCCAGCACAAAATGAAACCTTACAGCAAGTCTAAAAGTTCCCCCTGAACCACACGTCTCTCAGTCATCCTCTTCCCAAAGACAGCCTAAATACCTCTGTTCTAAACTTACATCAGTATGGAATATGGGAATCATTTTTACAAGAGTCTAATAGATACCCAAAAGCCACATGGAAGAGGACTGTAAAAACCATGTCCCACTCATGAGCATCTCTGTTCCTGGGGTGCTGAATGGGCAGCAGATACTGCCTCTGGGGCAACACAGGCTAGTGGGAGCGAAACAATTTGTCACCAAAGAGCTCTTTTATTGCCAGTCTGGCCAAAAGGACATTGCGTTACATAGTTTTTCAGAGTGCCAGAAAAAAGAGATTTTTGGATCCAGGAGGTAGGAAGAAGGTTGTGTGTGACTGAATGTGAACTTCCATGTACAATAAAGAGTCAGGATCTATCTTGCTTTCTGTTTTTTTGTTTGTTTGTTTGTTTTGTTTTGTTTTTGTTTTTCCCTGCGCTTTTCTAGCATAGCTTATGAAGGTATGAAAATCTGAGTCAAAATGCTTCCAACTCATCTAAAGCTAAGTCCAAACACTCCAGGCTCATTCTTTTACAAATATATGTACCTTAATCTTGCAAGAGGTTGCACAACTACAAAGCCTGAACAGTAACTTTTTGATGATCACCTGAAATCATGAATCTTCTGAAGCATACCAGAAACTCATCTTTCTATACATTTGACAAATTCCCATCCTTTGAACAACCCAATAGATAAATTTAATACCATAGATAATATGGCTCTT
>NW_008598098.1:33447-51076 GCF_000691845.1 Merops nubicus
TCTTGAAGGTAATTTCTACTATCCATTCCTCTGATATGACTCTAATTTCTAGGAAAGTAATTCAGTTCCCAAACTGAAAACAGAGTTGTGCATGGCTTTAAAATAAAGCAGTTTCTCTGTACACAGTGAGATGGGCTGGAAAATAAGGATTTCAGAAAAACCCAATTACACCTGGAAGAGGAGCAAGGAAAGCTCTGTTCGTGTCTCTCCTTTCATAGACACTCAGTATTTACCTTTCCTGCAAGATCAGGCTGTTACTATGTAGTTCACAGCAACTTTCTCCTCTTTGTATTTAAGCTGAAAGACTGCCACTGCTGTTGATAAAAGTAACTCTTACTGTTTCTTCCCTTGTCTCAGGAAAATGGTTTCATTTTGGCACATGCTAAAACAAGTGATGATTGCTAAAAAGTATCTTCACTGTCAAAACAAGTTAAAACAGTAGAAATGCTATAAACATTATATGACAACTACAAATTTGTTCAAAAGAGTAACAAAACTTTGAGGTTTATAATTGATACTAAAGAGGATGCATTTATAGTTCTATTTTTATCATCTCCTCAAAACATAGGCAATTTATGCTTATCTAAATAAAAAGTAATATTAGCTACATAAATATTAACTAAATCTTCAGCAATCATAGCCCATTTTGCTGTAGAGAAGGACTTGAATTACCATCTTCCCTTGAGAAAACAGATCATTATAGTCATAGTTTACACAGTGTCTTAACAAGAGTGTCATCAAGACTGTCTGAGATATAATATGGAAACCTTTTGAGATGTTCTTTAGAATTAAGGAGCCAATAACTGAGTGAATTTCACCCTTCTGTATCAGTAATCTACGTTCTTAATATGCATACTATGTTTTTCCTTCCTTTGCAATTTTTTAATGATTAAAATTACATAAAAATATCCCTGGATTTGAACAGACATCCTGTAGTTTTGATTTCTGTTCTCACAGTATTTTTTTTTTTTACAGCACAGTCTAGTTACTACTGTATCAAATTAAAAGACAATAGAACAATTTTGGTCCATTGCATAAAGGTCTTTTTCATAGGAGTTACTTGCTTAAATCCAGAAGCAACTAACAGTGGCAGACACAAGTGACCAAAGAAATTGAGTATTGATTTGAAACCTAGTCAGAATAACTTATAAAGAGCAGATGAAGGAAAGACACGGACATCCCCCAACCCCTTTACACTGCCCCAAAGGCCATGTGCTGAGCTAGCTCCCTTCCCCTGCCAGATCTCCTACTTCTGCTCCTCATGCATATGAACCAGAGCCGATCTCAGCATCCACAGCGTGCCACATCAATTCAATAGCTTGAATTCTTTTGGGTTCAAGTTTAAAATGAGTATTTGTTCTCAGTAATGAAAGCAAAACTTTTTGCTGTATGATTCATACCATACTCTAAGTAAAAAAAAAAAAAAAAACCCACACTAAAATAACTCAGCCAATCCAGCTGTGATGGAGCAGAGCAGCAGGTTCTGGGGTGCACAGGCCAGTTCCTTAACCCCACAAAGCCCCGCATCTGCACTCACTGATCACTGCATCACAGAACTCAGCTTGCTTCCAGTCTGCCTGCAAAACCAGGGCCACACTACGGGGCCCTCAATGCACACACAAGTACCATGAAAAATGCGTACCTAAGTCAGAGTATTTCTGCAGAAAACCTGCAGGAAAGATGATCAACTTTCTAACACAAGAAGAGGCTGTGAAAAGCTTATTAAGCATGATTCCCAAACTGGGTATTTACAGATTTTGTGAAGTTAAGACAGGATGCCACTTTCATGTGTATGGCCACTTTCATGTGTATGGCCACTTTGCAGAGAATACATAGCACACTAGGTTACTTGAAAAACAAAATAAAAAACCAACATTATACACATTGCAACAATGGAGAAATACCAAAGTAAAACCAACCTACGAACTACTGTCTGCTAAGAGATAGTAAAATAGTACAAAAAGGAGAGTTGAACAGTAAAAATCAGAGACTTAGCAATGAATGTCATAAACACGAAAAACACTGCTCAAAAGCTCAAGCATTTACTGAAATTACATCAACACCACAAGCTTATCTAAAATGGGTAACATTATTATGCAGCTTATATATGCTCTGGCACAGACAGCATGTGTTCGACATCACTAAGTGCCACAAAAAGAGAAAAGAAGCAGCTTTCTGTGGTGTAAATGATCAAGTGATAGAAGAGGAGGTCATCTTTCCTCATTAAGAATCTAGTCCATTGCCTCAAAGCAACCTATGCCATTGAATTATTAGGGTGACTTCTCTGAAGTCCCTTAATAAAGCTTCACTAAAGACATAATCACTCTTGTCTGCTGCCCAACATGACACGTCTAGGCTTTTTTTTTTTTTTTCCTGGAGAGGAGTATTTATTCTTTAGAAATTAAATTTTCTGGCTTATAATATATTCTCCCTTCCTGTAATAGCATGAAAGTTTAAGGCATTAGAAACAAGCCAGACAATAATCAACTCTCAAAACAGTGGTATTATGCATTCCACAAACATGCTCAACAGCACTTCTGAGCTGACTGAACACAGACTTCTTCAGGCTCTTGTCAGGAATTAAAAAAAAAAAAAAAGGGAAAAAGAATTCAGCTTTATTACAGAACATGGTGAATACATGGAAGTAGTCCAATTTTTTTTCCATAATTTATTATCTTTGAGGTTAAGTGAATCAGCTGTATGCAAAATCTTTGGGGAAATCTTGTGGTTATGTTCCTTTTTTCTTGGAATCACTGAAGTGTGGGGGTTTTGCTTAAAGCAAGCCAAGTTTATACTGAGAAAGATGGTCCGTCACCAGGATTACGGACAAATATTATTGCATCCAGTTCAGAACCACAGAAAACAAGAATAATTGCAATCCTGGAAAAATCCTTTTCAAAAAAAAAAAAAAGATTGGGAAGTACAGGAAAAGGTGGCGAATGGGCTTACATATGAACTGAAGACCCTTTGAGAGCAACTGAAACAGGATCACTCCATTTGAACAATTAATTTAGATATCATGTGGAAAGAATTGAGTAAAGATAAAGGGAGAAAGACAATATGGAAAATGTGGAGTTTTGACTATTTTCCTGGACCAGGGTTTTCCCTTGGTGGGAATCACAAGCAGCAGTCTAAGGGAGCTGGGACCCAGCTACTGCCAGATTTAATATGTCTTTTGAAAACTCTGTTTTGTTCTCTTCACTTGGTCACCGTCTCAAACTTCCAGGCACCAGTACAATCTTTAATGGCATACCATCCCTTAGATCATCTGACATCTAAAGGAAAGGAATGGTTTAATACTTGTCTGATGAGTCTTCTGGTCTGGAAATCAAGGCTTGGAAGACTGACTCCTTCACCAAGCACCCCTAATCAGTAAGAGCTGCACCTTCAAAATAAACAAAAATGCCAGTCACTAATCAGAAGAAGATCAGTTCTGCTCTGCTTCCAGACAAAATATTATTTAAGCAAGAAATTGGAAAGTCATTCACAATCAAAATCAGCTCATAGCTCCCCAGTACCATTTATCATTTTACTCTACACAATTTCCTTGCCCTTTTCTTTCCACCACAAAAACTTTCCCACTAGAGAATACACTGGGGAGGCTCTACCAGTAGGCCTGTCAACTTGAGCAGGATGCCTGTGGCTGGCAGCATATACCTGGGCCAGACAGGTCTGCCAGAAACAGTAGACTGGGGGTGGTTCCTGCACGTCATTGTCAGCCTCCTGTAGTTTATAGTGGACATCCTTAGAAATGTCACAGATTTTTACATGGCTGAAACAATAATATGTTCTTAGTCATCATGGCATGGAGCCCTTTGTGGTCCAAATGCAGGAAGAAGCCTAGGGACTACAACTTGAAACCCGGCGGCTTGGCAGAACGACGTTGCCCACCAACCTGGAAAGAAAACCCTGCTACTGGTGAGGTCAGCAAAGCCACACCAGCTTTTACAGAAGGAATGTTTGCAGAGGTGTGAAGAGAAGTTTAACAAAGCAAAACACAGCAAAACCCCAATGACCAGTCTGCACTGGAATACAAAGTGACTTATTCCAGTTTCTTTCATTATATGGAAAAGGTTCTGTACGTACAACTGGTTTTCTCTGTACAAGACTAACATCCTGTCAAAATTTTCATTTTCACCAAGAAAAAAAAAAAACAAACAACTTAGTTGGTTTTAGCAGTATTTTTTTTAAGACATTCCAAAATGGATTTTTCTGCTTCCTATCTTGCCTTTTCAAAACATTTTGGTTATTCCTCATTTTTTAAATCTTCAATACCAAAAAAACCCAACATCAAACTCATACAACTAATTGTCTGTAAATCACTAGATGCAACGAAGCAAAGAAGCTGGAATATGATAAAAATACCTGTTTGGCTTTATTACCCAGTGAACTGAACCCTGGAAAATCCATTAAGATGTAATTCAGCTTTCTTTAGCTACCAGTTTCACACTTTTAACACAATTAGGAGATAAACTGATACACATAAGCAGTTTTTGAAAACTTACTGGTAACTCCAGATATGCAATATACAGCGAGGTACCACTGGAATAGAGATACAAAGGGTTTGGATAACATCAGGTTCTAAAACAATGCAGAATATACTTCAAAGAAATACTCTAAATGAAGAAAAATTCTGTTACGAAAACAAGTATTAAAGAATACTGACTTTCTGTTTACTTGTCAGTTCCTTGAAATCTGTTAAGTGTTTATATTTACACACTTGCCTTTTAACATACTCAAGACTAGAGCATTAAGTTGTTCCACAGATCAATTTCTCAGGAAGAATGTACACATTAACTGTATTTGTTACATTCAAACATACTGAATTGCATAATTATAGTTCATAAATAGTAAAAAAAACACGTTCCAGTGGTTTAAATTACAAAAAAAAAAATAAAATCAAGGTTCTGATTTGACCCATCTATGCAAATTACATGATCTACAGCAAGCACTACAATAGAAATGCCACAGACATTGCGTTTATCCACAATATTCCTGGTGCTTTTTGCCTTTGTCTCTACCCTCTAATGAAAAATTTTCCAGCCTTCAATTATACAAGATGAAAGACTCATTTTAATAAGTGTTTAGAAATGCTGGCTAGAAGACACTCAATCTGCATAACTGATAATGAAAACTCTTTGGCTAAAACTGCTCTCAAATAAGGAGAAAAATCCTTCCATCTTACAAACTCACAAGGACAGATCATAGTAGCCTGACATCAAAAAGTTCATAATCTACTACAGGCACCCACATTGTGTATTTGTCCTATATACCTATCAAACAGTTGAATATTTTGCTCCAGCACTCTTGCTAGGAGACTCTTCCTAATCCCTAATTGTTAAACACTCGCATCTAATCTTCACTCTGGAAGTCTTCCATCACTAGTTCTCAACAACATTTTTCTTGTACTGGCCTCTAGCAGCCACAAGTCTTCATTGCCTAGTAATATACTGGCCCCAGACCAAAGTACCTACAAACTCAAGCTTTACCCTTCTCTGGAGGTATTCAAAACCTGCCTGGATGCAGTCCAGCCCTTCCTCCTGCAAAGAGAGGAGACTCCTCTCTGAATTGCATGGTTAAGCCTTGCTTCAACACGGGTTATAGCAAAAGGTATAAAAAGCATTAAAAAAAATACATAGACAGGTGTTTTGGTTTATTGTTTGCCAAGAGACCACTTTATGCCTGCTGGGGGCAGGTAGAGGGGAAAAAAAAATAAAACCAAATCAAGTAATAAAGCCAGCCCTAACAGGTGTTTTCCTGCACTCAGAACAGAAGTAGATATGCAGCTTTCTATTAAAACAGTGCAGAGAAAACCTAACAACCAAAAAAATAAGGTGCAATTAAGCCAAACTATTTC
Source organism: Merops nubicus (assembly GCF_000691845.1). Lineage (NCBI taxonomy): Eukaryota > Metazoa > Chordata > Aves > Coraciiformes > Meropidae > Merops > Merops nubicus. Next base: position 39,305 of record NW_008598098.1, read on the forward strand.
AATTTTATTTGAATGTGTTTTACTATGAGGACAAAGACTGTGATACCCCCATCCATAGCTAGGTACCTCTTTAATAAACATAATTCAAAGCCCTATTAATCTGTTCTTCACTGTACTTTCCAAATGGTTCTCAAATTCTGCTTTCCAGTATCACATAAAAAGAGGACACTGATGAAATATGGTGGGGTTTTTTTTCCTCCAAAGAATATTTTTATCTTACTTTGTCACAAACTGTAACAGGTATTTTGTAATTACTTGTATTCTTTGCAGTCAGTTCTATAAATACACATAGTACTATGCTTCTTGGTGCCTTTTGGGGTCTCCCTGGGAAAAATTCTCCTCCCAAAATGTGTGACCAAACAATACTTAAAGCCAGGCAACTACAAATGAAGCTGTCCAGAATTTAAGGGGCAAGTTGGGAAAAGCTCATTCTTTGACAGCTAAACTGCCATCCACACAAAGATTGGTCTCCTACTTAATTTCCTAACTGGCTAACCTGTGTGAAATTACTATGATTAAAACCAAAACGGATCAGTGTAGCATAGAAACTAGTAAGATAGAGAGTAGTTAGAAACATATGACATTTGGAAATGAGCTAGTCTTGACTTTCAGGCAGCATACTTAGCAAACTGCCTGTGGCAGGTTGCATTAATAACTATCTTTGAGAATGGACAGAGAATGAGTGAAAACATTCTGAAAGTAGTTACCAAAACCCAATACTCTTAAGCTGGAGACAGGAAGACAGGAAAACATCGCAATAAGTCAGGGGGATGTGGACTGGCCACCACAGGAGATCTGCAAGAGCATATTAGGCAGGTACCTGCCAGGAATATCCAGGTGTTGCCATGCTGCTCTAGAACTGACAGGCAAATTAAACCAGCTCCTTTCTTTTTTTTTTTTTTTTTTTTTTTTTTTTTTTAATAAAAAAGAAAGCAAACATCCCCTGAGTGTTGTTCTGGGTCCTATCACTCAACATTATCATTCATGACTTGGAAAAAGGCATGAAAGAGCTTCGATATTTGATAATATCAAATGAAGGGATTTGACATCTGTTGAAACTCCGGGGCAAACAGAGAAAGATACCAATCAGCTAGAGAAGTTGTCTGAAAACACAAGATAGAATTCAGTAAAACAAGCATAAAATTTTAAACTTGGATCAGAGCAACACCTTCATAAAATCAGAACAGAAACAAAGGGGAAATTGCAGAACCGAGCATGGGGAGAGATCGTGGGATGTGAATACTAATTTCTTTCCTTTGGACCTCTTTGAGAATCCTGTGAAAACTTTTCAGGAAGATCTTTCCAGTTCAGCTGAGTAAAAAGTGGTAGTTTCACTAGCTTGTCAAGAAGTCTGTTCTAAGCGATGACTGCCACAAGAAGAAACTTTTCAAGGCTTAGGGTTATTTCATTTCCCCCTTTTCCTCCTGCGCAACAGATAGGTACAAGAATATTTGCAGGTCATTTACCTTCATTGGAGAAAACTTTTTTAACCCTGCCTCGCAGAACGCATGATGCATAGGAAGAAACAAAAGATGGTGGGACAAAAGGTGGTGGCAGGGCCATGACACTTCCCCTTTCAATGCACATGGCTTCCCCTGCACAGAGAGCTGCACAGCAAAGGCAGGAGACCTCCCTCCGCACATCTGAAGCACAGGACTGCAACTCAACAGACAAACCTTCTCTCTACGAGGCTCTCCTTACCAAAGTGACGACAATTTAAAGGTGAGGTTGAGGGATGGACAAAGGACATAGTGATGAAGCTTCAATGAAGATCCTGTCATATGCAAAGCCTCTTGGTCTCACTTCACTCTGCCATTCAGACTACAAACTCCAGGGAACCTGTATCTGATCAGATACCTTCTCAGATGATAGCAGTTGCAAGAGTCTCCTATTACATCAATACCAGACATCAGCTGTGCTCTTTTGCATGACGTTTTTCCAGAGACAAGGTTTTTATTATTTAAACTTAACCCAATTTATTCCGAGCCATTGCATTTACACAGACAGTTTCAGATACACCTCTCCCTCTTCCCCCTGCACAGCCAATACTGGAAAACAGCAAGTCAATAAAATTTGGAAAACACCCAGCTGGCAAGTTACCAGTTATTCAAACAAGATTTTATTACTATTATTATTATTATTATTAAGTACTACACTGCAAATGCTGTCCAGAACAAGTTGTTTGTTGGGCGTTTGGTTTGAAGTTCCTGTCCCTGGAGGCACATCTCTGAGAAGCTGCCTAGTGGTGCGACCCCAGCAGCATCCACCTAGTGCAGAAGAAACGAATACGCTTCACACACAATTGGTCACATAAAGCTCTAAAGAATTACTCATATTTTTATTGTGCTAAAGCCAAATGAGTTTTCTTTGCCTGTGCTTTTCACAATATCTCTCGAGTCATATGGTTGCTATGATTCTGTCATACTTCTTTAGAGAGGCAGCTGCCTTTAGAATAATGGACCCCCCCACATGAACTAGCCTGCAGGAACAAGCTGCATGTCTGTACAATTTTCTTCACAGTTTAGGTTCTCTTTCTATCTGATCTCAGCAAGTATGACTGAAAATAAAAAAGAGGTTTTTTACAAGTCTGTCTCCTTTTCCTCCAATCTTCAATTTTTTCTGTGCCATGAAAGAATCACTGTAAAACTCCTCTCTATACTTACATGCCTCTAGAAAAGCAAGAGCGCTCTATGTAAGAACTGGCTATCTTTGTATTGCTTTCTTCTCTGAAGATTTTTTTTTTAATTACCAATTGTTTAACCATTATTAGCTTCCCATTCTCAAAAGGCTTGACAGGCACAAAATTGGAAGTATTTCCAGTTCTTGCCAAGGTTTGCTAGAAGCCTACAACTGCAAAGCAGAATATATAAGTAGGTCAGATAAGGAACATAGTGTACCTAAATGAGCTATTTCTTCTTCATGGCACATTAGCATAAAGTTTTATTAATCTCTATTAAAAAAAAACAAACCCACACCTAAAGCGTCAGATGGTTTTCTAGACTTCAATATGATTTAATACAGATATTTTCCATTACTATAAATGCTTTTTCCAAACTGCTCAATTTTTCACACTATCCAGCTACTGGCTCCTGCTCATGAAGAAATTTTAACTCGTTTCTACCCAAACAGATGCATTTGAATGACGAAATGACTTCTCAGTGCAAGTGTGTTATATTTTGGGAACTTCTACAAAAAGATTGAATGTTTGAAAATATGAAGCAAGATTTAGCAACCACAGAGCTCTGGACTTGGCTTAAACCGGCCTTCCATTTCCACACCTTTTCATCACGTGCAACTGTAGGAAGACAGGATTAACCCCATTCCTGTCATTCCAACCCCTTGCAATACCTGCCTTCTACCTCAGAGTTCAGCCTTTACTGAGAAAAGAGTCATTTTACTACATGGAACAGACAACCTAAAACTCAGCACTTCTAAACAGATTTTCTTCTTCTATAAAGCATCACAAGTGTCTAGCACAATCACATAGATTTCTAGAAAGATGACTTTTCCTGCTTTTTGCCTCATTTATCGAGATCTTCAATGAGATTCATACCCATTTTTGTAGGAGCACACGATTTGGTTTGTAAACATTCTGTAGGATGCCCTATAAAAAAAAAGAAATTAAATGTGCTGTTACAAAAAACTCTGCTCTTCAAAATCTAATACTGTCCTTATTATTGAAGCCTGAGATCCGCAATGCCTACAGAAAGCTTACCCATATGAAAGAGAAAACATGACCTCCATGACTTTCTTCAAGTCATATATGTCCCTGGTGGGAAATATAAATATGTACTGATGGTTTTTCCCTGATTGTAAATAGCAAAAATTTGGCTATCAATTAGTAAGCATTCAGAATGCTTTCAATTTTCAAATGTTTCAGTGAAAACATTTGGAAGACAGTGGACACATGAAGAGTTTTCAGAAGCATTGATTAATTCTTGCAGCCTTATACTCTCCAAAGACTAAAAGTGTTTCAAAAATCTCAGCAGTGACATTAACATCTTCATATTAAAACAGTAACTAAACTGGATGCAATGTTATACAGCCACACAGTGAAACCAGTCCAAGTTTCATCAACTTCAGCAGAAGTCTTCAAACTGGCATTATTTCTCTAGTGCTCTTTATCTGTCCCAGAAAGATTTGTACTTTCTATATATACCGCTAACATAACTGGTGAGGAGTTCAACTTGATGAAGGCACTTAGAATGGCTAAAAAGCATTTTGACTCACTTGGATAGCTGTTTATTTAGGACTGCTCTTGGGTGTTTGACTGCACTTATGAACTCTGAGATGCAAACATTCACTACTGGTAACAATTACCTAGGCGTGCTCTTTCTTTTTATATCGTTTTCCTGTGTTTTGTTTAGCTTGGAGAACCACATCAGGATGTCACCACTAAGACATGGTAGTTTAATAGATCTCTAACTGCCACTCACCAGCCCTCCTGCAGACCATGCTTCTTCCAGGTGACATCTTAAAATATATGAAAAACATCTGTGCCATGTAGACTATCACAATATAGTAGCCATTATCTAAATTCAGCTTTTCAGTATTACACGTGCATTAAGAGAATTTCTTTTATTGTAACTATATATAACGACATAAATATATACCAGCAGCAGTCTCTGGTTTGTTCGAATGCTTGGGAGACCCCTAACCAATGAGGCATTCGAAGTTTAAAAAATTTAGAGGTATTCATATACTACAGGAAAGTATAACTTAGATGTATGATTGCATTATATTACTAGGTGGTGTATTATTTTTAGGACATGCCTGTCAGATGACTTTGTAAGAGTTATAATGTTTTTTTAATGCCAGAACTTTATGGCAATACTGTTAAACTTTTGCGGAAAGGTGAGAATAGGCTTTTTGTTCCAATCATACAGCAGGCAAAACTTTCTACAACATTTCACAGGGTCATTTCAGTGACAGTATTTCATTTCCACAAATTTCCACCGAGCTTGGCTGAGGTACAGAGTAAAGAAATTGGAGCACACTGAAATTAACATTCAGATCCATGAAAAATGCAGTTCTTCATCCTTTATTCTGTATTAGAGTCTACGTATCTCTGAAAGATGACATTTGGTCATCAATAATGACAGAGAATTTTACCTACAGAAATGTAATGTAGAGAATTATTTGTTGCTATACATAAAAGAAAACTTGAAAGCCCTCTAGAGCTAAGCCAGGCTACCAGGCAATGTAATCTAACTGCCAACAGAGTTCTGCTCATTCTCCTGCCTCTGAGAGAACAAGAATACAAAAAAAAAAAAATTATCTTAGACAAATGTAATACATAAAAAGTATCTTCTCCTCCATTATGAAGTTTATAGAGATGTGGTTTTCTGTGTACTAGAAGCTTAAATACTACCTTACATACTATTATAGCTCAGTTGACTCTTACCTACTGTATGTTTCCTTAAGTAAAAACATTCTTACAAGACAAGATCATGCAGATCTCACTCATTAATTTTCTTATGGCTTTGTCTTTCTTCCATGTGGCATTTCTACCCCCTTACAGCAAAGGTTCTATTAAGTACAGCATTTCTGAAGTTAAATTTAGTTCCCCAGTACTGCAAACCCCACTTTTTTCTAAGCAAGCCCCATTTAGCACGACCGGCAGTCTTCATTTACACACGCACGACAGAAACAAAATCGAACCTCATTCCACGTACTGAACTGTTTGCTGCTCATTATTATTTTGTTTGTTTGTTTGTTTGTTTTTAATGCTTGTGTTCTAAAGCCATCTAACAGATTGGATACCTTGCATGCTGAAAAAGGCCTTTTTCAGAGGGTAAATGCTCAGTTTATCCTGAAGCCAGGTACTTAAATATTGAGACGCCTAGTATCTCCACATGTAGAAATGATGGTCTGCAGCGTAAAAATCATGGCAGTTAATTATATGGATGGTGCCTGCAGTACTTAGATTCATTATTCATGGAGAATTTTAACACTTCTGTGGATTGTCCTGACCTCTGATTCAAAGACAGAGGGTACTTGCCGATGAGTACCGAATGCTCCTTCGAAAGGACTCTTGTTTGAAATAGAATCCCTTTCTCACAACACCCCAAAATCAGTGTAATGCCAACAACAAATTGGTTTCAATCTGAATGCAGCCTGCACACTGTAAGAAGCATGTTCAACTGAACAGTGCTGCCACAGCAGCAGGCACACTCCATTTGATACCCTGCTATGAACATGAAATAACCTTTCAGCAACAGTTATAGCAGATTGCTCATGCATTTGGCCTGATAATGCTTTAGGTTTTGGGACACATGGCAGGGCTTTTGTGGCATTATTTTCCTCTCAAGCCCTCAAAAATTCCATCTCAGACTTCCTACCACAAGTCATTTTGTTCCAGGTTCTTATGGATCCACTATCAGCAGCTCTTATGCTAGGGTCATCAGCCAGAGTGTCAGCTCCTCAGCTCCCCTAACTCCAAACAAAATACAGCTGTGAAAATACTTCCTCTCCGCTGCCGCTGCAACTTCACACGAGCTGTTTAAGAGGTCTCCACTGTTTCCTTCTCGTTTCCCACAGCAGTTCCCACTGTATTACATTATTTACCAATCAAGAGCCATCTATAACTTTGATTTCTCAAGCACTAAGAAACAATGTAATTCCCCTAGATGCCTTCTCAAAAACAGCACATTATTTCATTATTTTTTTTACTCAAAATAAAACAAATAGTTAAAGGGGGAAAAAAAAAAAAAATTATCCTGAGATAGACTTCTGGCACCAAAAAGATACCAGACCAAACTGCTGAAAATTAAGAAGCTGAAAATGGGACCTTAAGGAGATAAAACTGGAGTAGAAACCTTGACAAAATGCTGTGGCACTGGGATTACTAATATTCATATTTCAGGAGACACCAGTGTATTTCTCCAGGCTGAACGGCAAGTTCTCAGCCAAGGCACAAGTCATAAAGTGCTTCAAATGACTCAACAGGGCTCACAGCTTCTATTTCCATGCCAGGCAGTTTTCCTCCCTTCTTTGCAAACCTTCCTTCAAGACAGAAGAGTGTCACCTCGAGCATCTCTAATGGTACTTTTTTCTTTGGAGTCATCTTAAAATCCAGATCCTTGTTTGACATGTTTTCTAAGAGCCGCTATTGAATTAAATTGATCTAAAAGTCCTGCGAAGAGTTCCTGTAGTACAGCAGCTACTGGAAAGCCATGAAACCAACTGACTAAATCAGTTTTACACTAGTAACCCTTGCAGGATGTAGCCTTCAGATTAGCACCTCTTTGGAAAGCAGAGACAACCTTCTGACATATTCATGTGGAGTCCAACACTCACTAACTTCAGAAAAAAGCATCAAGTTTCCTATGTCCCTAAGAGTTTATTATTCATTTCTTTAACTCCAGGATTTTACATACGCTTTTTACTCTTTTTGGGGGATGTAAATAAGCATTCCATTTAGCTCCTAAGAAACTCTGAAATAAGCTGCCATTTTAGTTTATGGAAACTTAAAGGAACATGCAACACTATGGTGCTGTCAGTTGGAACATGTGGGGAGTAAGCACAAACAGGATTTTGCACAGGCAGCCATATGAGGCTCATTGAAAACTACAAAACTTTACAGCAAGACAGAGACTTCCACACACCAGCCCGAGTGGAAAACAGGGTAGTTGGGTTGCTTTGTTTTCTTCTTAAAGCAAATGGCCTGGCACATGAATCACAGCAGGAAACCAGTGCACGCACACACCCCCAGAATAAACCCAAAAAGCCCAAAGCTCGACAGCAAAACCAGGCAGGCCAGTTTTGCCCTCATACATCCTTTTTGGTTTTGATTTGTTCATTGTTGCTCTCCTTGCCCCTCACCCACTACTCAAGAAGCGTGTCTTTATTGTAACGGAATCATAGGCTATTCTGCATATAATCTCCACGGGAAGAAAAGCAAATCTGCACTTGATTTATCATGTCATATTAAGCTACTATATTTCTGCTTGGGCTGGGAAGGATGCCAGCAGGCTCAGCATACCCTCTTCTGCTACATTCGGTCAAGGAAAAGATTTCAGGGCCTTCCGCTTCTTTCTAGCGCTCAACAACCCAAAGCTCTAATTATATTCTCCCTTTTTATAATGCAGCTGAATGACAGGATACATTTTCACCATGTATTCTCATGGCACTTGCTGAATGTTTAGTCAAATTTTAAGTACCACAACTGAAAGCTATTAACTAACAGAAGTCATCCCTTATGAATTCCCCGGGAGAACTAAAAACAAACAGAAACACGGATATCAGCATCTCCGCGCTGACACTGCAAAGTCTCAGCCCTGTGCTGCAGCCTCCTGGGCTACTCTGGCAGCTGGGATGCTGCAGGTACACAGACCCATGGAAAAGCCCATGCACTTTGCAAAATGCCAGCACTTCTTTAAGGGGTTGAGCCACATCCTCAACATCTTCTGCCAGCACTGCGGCATCTGGGAGCGCTGCCAGCACCAGCAGGACCACTTCTTTTAAGTTAAACACCTACATAGTCTCAGAGATGGTGTTCACAACTGCCAACATCTACAGCTCCTGGGAACTGCAAGCCTTGGCTTAGACTTTGGAATCATAGAATCCTTCAGGTTGGAAAAGACCTTTAAGATCATCAAGTCCTGCTGTTAGACTAACACTGCCAAGCCTACAACTAAACCATCTCTGTAAATGCCATATCTACACAACTTTAAAAGATCTCCAGGAATGGTGACTCAACCACTTGCCCGGGCAGCCTTTTCCAGTGCTTCACCTTTTTGGTGAAGAAATTTTTTCTAAGCTCCAATCTAAGCCTCCCCTGGTGCAACTTGAGGTCATTTGCTCTTGTCCTATCTCTTGTTACTTGGGAAAAGAGACCAACCTCCACCTCACTACAACTTCCTTTCAGGTAGGTGAAAAGAGCAACAAGGTCTAGAACCTTCACCAGCTTCGTTGCTCTTCTCTGGACACATAATTTGGACAGATTTGAATGTGAACATTCAAAGTTACTGTGGGAACTAACACAAAACAGGCAGTGCAGCTGAGTCCCGAGATGTGGAGCGAAACATTACAGCATCAAGTGGATCTGTCTCCTCTGTTACTAAAAATGAACTGGAAAACAAATATTAGTAAGCTGAACATTTGTTAAGGAGGTTTTGGACTTCTACAGTTGTTTCTCCAACCTGTGGATACAGCAGAGCTGACCCAATACATCTGCTAAGGCAGATGATGCACAAGCAGCAAACCGGTTATATCATCACATTAGATAATGGTGCTCTAGCCACAAACCACAAGAAAAGAAAACAAAAAGACAAAACAAAACCACCATTTACCTAGGGTCTCCTTATGTTCGTTTTTCAACCATTCTGCAGAAGAGATACTTGGGTCATCAGAATCCAACTGAACTTTTAAAATAATTTCTGCTGGAAGCCAGTGCTAAAGTCAGTGGAAACTTCCAGCTACTTAATTTTTGGCTATGCAGAATAGTTTCTCCTCTGAAGGAAAGAGGGATTTCCTGCACAGACCTGAGTTGTTATAAGATGGACATTTCTGACATTCTATTTTTGCTTCAATATTCTGACAATATTCTCACAAAAATACCAGACAGTCAAGGCACCTTTTCCAAAGCATGCATGCATGAGTGCACAACAAAGAAATAAAAAGTGACTCTGAAGTTTCAAGAACTTTAACATGTTTATGTCACTCTATATGACACAGCTAGTCAGCAATGGCTTTGCCCAGACAGAACAGGACAGCAATGTATGACAGAAGGGTAGGTTGGGAAATGTGATTTCATAGTATAACTAAGATCTAGGAATAATTTAGTCACTCAATCACAAAGGGGAAGGCAGTTTTACTCCTCCCAGCTGCTGACCAATATCCTGGAGGCGTTACAGTTTCTGTTAAAACCATCAAGGAGGAATAGGCATTTTACAGTTTCAAAATTTGTTTTCAGTACAGAAATAAGTGAAGGCAGTTCACACTTTTCAGGAAACTCATAAAAGCAGCACAAAAATGTCAAAAACCTAGTTACAGTGTCTTCAGTGATTAGAAAACTTCTGCCATTATAAATGGAGGAACAGCTTCACTTCGAACACAACACTATTTTCACACAGCTGAAATTATAGTCTTTTTTTATTTCTTTGCAGTCTGGCACACAACCTGCTTTTGACTTGACTTCTGTTGTTAGTATGCTATTTAGTACTCAGAACACTATGCAATTTTGGCATTTTAACTATTTTTCTGCAATTATGCCAGTTCCTTATTTTTCCAGAAATGACCTGTTATTTACTGTCAACCTGATTTTTCTACATTTTTCTGAAATGTATCTCTGTCCTTACTGGCTTTTACAATATCTTTACTTCAGAATCATCTGCAAATATAATCAAAATGTTACCTCTTCACTGTCTAAGCATTCAAGCAGATGCTGCACAAAGCCAGAGTACTGATCCCTAATAGACACCTTCCTTAATGTGTACCTAGGCCATCATAGCTTAGCATTGCAGCATATGAAAAATATGATACTCATTCTCATTAATAAAGAATATATGGTAATGAAGAGTGGAGGTTAAATGAAGTAAAGAAGATTTGCTTCTATAAAACATCATCAGGTTTCTGATCATAATTGCAGTGTTGCACTCCAGCACACCCTAAATAACACAACCACACTCAGTAACCACACCCTATTCCAGCAGCATCTTTAGCACCCCAACAGACCCCTTGCAACCAGCATATCCCTCTGCCTTCTACAAACCTGCCCCAAGCTGTACCGAGTGTAAACATGGCACCTGCATCACTGAGCCCCCAGTGCTACTCACAGCACCCAGACTGACCCGGGCAGCAGCCTCCCTCCGCCTCGCCCGGCTGTGGTGGCCCGACCCAAGCTGCACCTCAGCAGTGACACTTTCCCTCCCGAGGGGGACCAGGGAATGTCCCACCAGCAGCTCCACGAGCAGCTTGCACCCCAACATCTGAGCGCTCAGCCGCTGCAGCGAGGCTGCTGTCCCCGCACACAGCAGTCACCCTCTGGCTTCTCCACATGTTGTGTCAAGCATTTGAACAGTAACATTTTTATCTTTTTTATGGCAAACTGTGTGACACTACACATTATGGTGTTTTTAAACTTGAACTAGTTTATGACTGAATCAGCAAATGCAGCTTTCACTGTTCTGAAAGTACTATGTGGCATGTATGAAACTATTCATTGAGACACAATTCTTTGAAGTATTTTCTTTTCCAGCAGCCCTGAATTGGAACCATGCATTTTGGAAGCAGGACCCCTGGTAAGCTGGTTAATTTGGAGACTTCTGGTTAAGTGTTAAAGCAAGAAAGGAGGCACAGGAATTAAAAGCTGTTTTGAGATAATCTTTTTTTCTCTCTTTGTTTCTATGGAAACTGAAACCTGTTAGCTTTTTTCTCATACTGCTGCTTTTATAAAAACTCAGTTTCATATCTTGTTTTTACTGTAGCAAAAATCCCCATTCTGCAAAATACTTAAAAAAAAAAAAAATACTTTTGGCACAACAAGAGCATCCCATACTGAACAGTGGAAGAGCTGTGCCACTGCTGCTCAACTGCTTTTTCCTAAACCCCTGATTCAGTCATTGACCTGATCAGCAACAACAGGGGAAAACAGTACAAAGAGAAAACACTGAAAGTAAGAGCTGAATAACTCACTACCACTCAACGAGATTTTGCCAAATTGAACAGAAGGCCAGCTAAATCACTCTTCTAGTGTACTCTATCATGCATTTACACTTCCTGTAAATGCTTTAACTGTGACAATTCTGCACCTTCTTCAACTGCCAGGAA
>NW_008598098.1:51107-58466 GCF_000691845.1 Merops nubicus
TTAATGCAGTAACAACAAAGAAAGGCCCCGAACCACAACCCCAACCACACAATATTTAAGAATGACAGCTTTCATTCAAGCAATACAGCCACGCTTCGCTTGTGATACAACCAAACTAACCCTCCTGAGGGCGTCTTGCCACAAGTGATGGCAACTGCACCACGCAAGCCAGGTGGGCATCAGTTCAGCTTTAGAGTTCCATCAGTGCTTCAGCTGCCACCCTACTCAACATAGATACCGCAGTCCCCAGCTGAGCTGAAGCCATCCTGCTCTTTTCCAAGGGGCCTGTTACAGCTTCCCCACCAGCTCCTGTATGCCAAACCCCATCTGGCAGCCCCATAGCAACATTTTGCAAGCCTGGCTGCGAGGGACCCTTGTGCAAGACCACCATGGAAGGCCTAACGTTCCCCATGCCCACAGGCACCTGGCAGGAAAGTCTGTGTCTCGTGGAGGCACTGTAGTCCTGCCGTAACTCTCAGACCTGCAGCCACAGTGAGTTTGCCATGGCCACACAGGCAGCTGCAGTCCTAATTAACGTGAGGAAGGCTCTTCAGGGCAACAAGCCCTCTTGCTAGTGGACAGGCCAAGATACACATGCCACTAGCAAGCACGTAATACATGTACACATGTACATGGCAGCTGCTGGAGCTACAGAGCAGTCCATAAAACAGTCTCCTCGTGCACAAGGCAGAGAAGCCCCGTGCCTGAACCGCAGCCGATGTCATCTGCACACCTAAGGCTTCTAGAAATCTCACTGGGACATCTCCCTTTTGGTGTCCAGAAGACAAGGAATACTCAGTTTGCAATCACCTGCAAACATGCTGCCCTAAGTGAGCTGCCCACTGAGGGCCTGCTGCAGAGGCAAGAATGAATGCCAGCCTCCAGCTGGGCACTGGTGCCGCTGGCAGGGGTGCTTTCCTCTCCCACCCTGCCACCTTCTGCCTCATTTGGGACCAGTCTTACACTGGCACTTGATGAAGCCAAGGGCAGCCTGCATCCCTGATGCAACACAGAGTCCTGCACCCATGCTCCAGCACCTCAACTCCTTTGCATCTATCACTGACACATGCAATCCAGTCTCCTGATTTCCACCCATGGTCATTGGCAGTGATCCTGACAACACACCACACTTCCCAGTGACTGCCTGGCTGGGTGCAGGAGATCTCCTGTTCTCATCCACCTTCCCAGCTTGGTAACACAATGACTAATTCAGAAGGGTGACTATTTTTAATGAAAATGGCCAAATTAAACCACCAATATTTTAACTATCAGATGTCTGCAGCTTCACACGGCACTATTAGAACTAAACATGCTTTTACTCACCTCCTTCCCCCAGCCAAATTATTATTTCCGTAATTTGATATAATTTCTGGCATCAGGTTATGTTAAAAACAAGGCCAAAGTGAATTTTTATAAATGACATTATTTTCTGCAACTTAAAGACTACAGAATGTGTGAACAACTTTGTACATTTTCCTTCTAAAGCCTTATAATTTAGAAAGACTTAAAAAAAGAGCGAACATCTATTTAGAAACCAACCCTCAAGCTAGACATTGAGATTACAGCTGGAAACACAACTAGTTTTTTTTTATCTAGCAGAAAAAGAAGGAAAGCAAGACAATACATACAGACAAAAGCTTGATACTGTGCTATCCAGAAAGTTTTCGGTACATGTAAGAAACAATTACACAAGAAACAAAGAAATTAAAACAAACAAAAAAAACCTTTTCCCTGAACCAGAAAGTATCCTATTTTGTGTTTAATTGAATGGTCTCCAGACAAGACATCTGAATTCAATTAACAGAAGTTTTGTTTTGGGGGTTGATTTTTTAAATTTTTTTTTTTTTTAGTGGTTTTGTTCCGTTATTTTAAGTACAGAAAATTTAACTGTGTGAACTCACTATTGCTGGATGCCAGCATCATGGAAAGGTAAAAGCATAAGCCAAGTTTTGAATAGTTCCTCACTAAAAGTTGTGTGCAAAATAAATGTGGAACACGATCACACTGAAATACTACAGTGAGATGTGCGACCGTCATGCTGTTATTAATTCAGATATTCTGTATTTCAATAGTTGTTTATCTCCAGAGTCTTGAGTGTGCAGATGACATGCTAATTTGTTCCAAACTGTCTCATTTTAATGACTTTTCTTCAGAAGATAAATTAAGGTTCTTTTTGTTCCTGGCACTATAAAGGTCACTCCAATAAATCAGTAAACTTGAAAAATGCGTGTAATTAAGAGCTCTTTTTTGGCTAATATTTCCAGATACTGTTTTGCATCTGATATGCAAAGATTGATGTACAGAAAGTTCTGATGCAACAACACAGAAGTGGTCAATAGCTTCTTTCTGCTGTCTCGCAGGACAACTTTGGGTTCTCCGGAAGCACAGACATGGTGTGAACTCTCCAATTTTTAAGTATGTCTCCTAAGCAACTTATAAACTGGACTTGACCTACAGGAGGCTTCCTTTGCTTTCCTTTGAGAGGTGTGAACGATCACCCAAACTTACAACACTCCCTCTCCAAAACCTGCCACGGTCCCAACAGATCCTGATCCAGATTACAGGTGGGATAGAGTGCTGTTGTTAAAAGGCACTGAGAGCAGAGCTGTCTATTAGGTCTGCAAGAACATGCACTGAAAGCCATAAAATCCTGAACACCCACAAACCTCCACAGCAGTATTAGACACAGCACATGGGAGGAAGACTATTTCGACTTACCAAAACATATTAAAATGGAGGCAGGCTGCTACTACCAATGAGAGAGAAGAGCAGTCTGGAGAGGGGGTGGATTTTAGCTGCTAATACAGCCATTCAACACGGATAAAATATCCATTTCAGGCATTTTCAGACACTGATTAGTTTTGTTAGACACAGATCACAACAGACTCTTCTCCCATCTTCTTTGGGGGTGCTGCCCTGGCTGACATGCTATATAATATTCTGCACCACAAGATCTTTCCTCTTCCAGAGGCTACACATACAGAGATGTCTCAGGCTGTTATGCCCTTGCACAGGAGCACTATTGAATGACTATTCTTTTCTTATGGGGGGAAAAAAAAAAAAAAAAAAAATCACCATTCTCCATCTTAATGTCTGACAAAAATATACCAAAAGATTCGTTTGTATCCGGTTCCACCTTCTTTTCCAGAAGCAGTTGTTCAAAAACAAGAGCTGAGACAGAAGTACAGATCTCAGCAAGCACAGGGTGAGAGCAAGAAATCTTGCAGCAGTGTCCACGTGAACACTTTCCTTTGCACAGCTTGAACCCATTAGCTTCTTTTATTGTCTCTACACTGTCCAATAAAAGTAACTAAGTCCAGCCTCATTTGTAATATGCCATGATTTCAATGCAGGCATTTATGCCTCTCTTTCCTCCAGCCTTAATATGGCAAGTTTCCTTGAATTAATAAACTGGCCATCCTGCTAGATCTCCAACTAATGGGAAACAAAAGGCTGAACTATCATAAGGGTACAGATATCCATCTTGTGACCTGTGAGTCCTCTGTCAAATTGCAAATACATGACAAAGTCCACAACAAAACACCCAAACCACACTACAATATCACAACACCTATCAGACACGGTAAACGCAACCCTAATTTTAAGGCATTATTTCTTCTCCAGAGTAGCAAATGTCAGTTTCAAATTAAACCGATTGAAAATTTGAGAAACTTGCTCATGCTTTCTGTAACCAGAGTGCACACATTCAAGTGGGATGATCAAGCACTACAGAACATCATTAACTTCCACTTAATGCTGGGAATACTCTATACCATCTCTCTTTTGGGGTGTTTGTGTGACAAGTAGCTGTCATCTCTTAAGTTCAGAAAAATCATTTCAGTGCCTCGGGTCACACAGTTTCAAATGACAAAATATTTCTTTCCAAATTATTGCCTATCACATCTGAGTTAACACACTCAAAAGAAAATTGTTTGTTTTTCTAAAACCATTCTATATATAAAAGTAGCTTGCTTAGTGACATTCTAGTAGTGATCCCAAGCAAAAGCACTCTTCCAGTCTACCTTCGAGCAGATTACCAGCTCACAGCTAACACTGGTAATGCAGGGCATAGGCATGTTACTCCTGACACGTGAAAGCCAAGGACTAACTGCACTACTGAGGAAGACCAGCTGGGACTACTCAGCTATGACCAAGGGCTACTCTCCTACCTTTCCCGCTATGTTACACTAAGGAATATAGAAGGAAAGAATCATCTTTCAGCATTTGCAGCCCTGGTGTTCAAAACATTAGGAAGTATAAAAGGCTCAGCTACTATTAGGAGAGAAGATTGACTGCAGTTCATTTCAAGAGAGCCCAAGTATAGCAATGCCAGTGAAGAAATGGGGCACTAACATTGCAGCTGGTATTTGACACTGGTTTAGAACTGTTTGATGTCCTGTTTTCAGACAGGCTAGAGTTAATGTTCTTCCTTGTAGCTGGTATGGTGCTGTGTTTTGGATTTAGGATGAGAATACGGTTGATAACACACTGATGATTTAGTTGTTGCTAAGTACTGCTTACACTAAGTCAGGGACTTTTCTGCTTCTCATACTGCCCTGTCAGTGAGAAGGCTGAAGGGCACACGAAGCTGGGAAGCGACACAGCCAGGGCAGCTGATCCAAAGGAATATTCCAAATGGTATGATGTCATGCCCAGTATATAAACTGTGGGCCATGGCTCAGGAGCTGAGTAGGCATCATTCGGTGAGTGGTGAGCATCCGCATTGCGCATCACTTGTTTTGTATATTCTAATCCTTGTTTTATTATCATTGTAATATTAAATATTATTATTATTATATTGCTGTTACTGTTTTCTTCCATTCTGTCCTACTAAAGTCCCTTTATCTCAATCCATGAGTTCCACTTTTTTCCCCCGATTCTCTCCTTCATCCCACTGAGTGGGGGAGTGAGCAAGCGGCTCACGGTGCTTAGCTGCTGGCTGGGGTTAAAACAGGACAGTTGGAAATAGGCAGTGTTTGGGGAAGGTATATAATATGAAACTGGACATCCGCTTTTAAACCACAAGAATTCACGTGCTTTGCTTTCTGATTTCCAACCTCACTTTTTCAGGAGGTCAAACTCCACGTTCAATCTGATGCGAACCGCCTTGCTGTTTTCTACAAAAAACTCAAGACGAAGATCCAAGACAAGCACAAGCAAAGCCTTCTCCTGGCATGTACCAAATTTCCCAGGAGCAGCTATGATTGTTTCACTAGTCGCTTGGCTCCACTTCTGGGACAGTCCCACTCCACTGCCGCTGTCAGCTGCGAGACCTGGCTGGCTGGTGTGGCAGAAGGCAGCCCTCGCATGCTGGCCACGCTCTGCAGTGCCTCTGCCAGCCTCCCTGGCTCTCACTGCCTCCTCCCCAGCCTGCTTCCCCTCTCTACCTGCATCTGCAAACTGCAACCTGGCTCCATCACGTTTAGGCTCAGTAAAGCATCATCCCTCGCCCCTGTGTCTCTCAAATCATGTTGCAACCACAACCTACCTTTCCCACTTACAGTCAAAAGGGGTGACAATCTTGAAGGAGGATCATGTGGGAGAAAGAACAGATAGGAAATCATTCTCATTGAAAAACTTGCTCCGTGAAAACTTACGCAGGTTGCTCGGAGAGCTTGTGGGGTACTCTTCCCCTGACAACTTTGTAGGCTTGCTGGTGACAAAGTCTGCTAGAGCCCAGGAGCTCCCCTCTCTCTGGCTCCCACACAAGCTGCTTGTTCAAGGACATGTCATGAGTAAAGCTATTATCCACAGATGTTCAAAATACCAAGCCTCGCAGTGCCCATATTTTGTAAAGGGACAAGCATCCAGCTCAAGCACACAGAGTTCAACCCTTGAGCAAGGTGTGTAGAGTGAACAACCATGGCCAAAAATGGCACAAAGTTCAAATTCTTTCCTCAAATCAGAAAGTGTCTTCCTTCTCTCCCCTCCCAATGGCCAGAAGAGGTTATTCTCATATCACAGTCCTGTACAACAGGGTAGGAAATTTTACCACTCAATTACTACCCAGTTGTCCCACCCACAGAGTATTTACAAAGCATTTACAGAGTCTACCTGCTTTCAGTGAGAGTTGCTATTTTTGAAGGCAGAAGTAAAGCAGCTCATGCTGCTTAAAACGGCTGAAGTCCATTTTGACAAAGACTGTTAAAGCAAGCTTTATTTCAAACTTGAAGTGATATGATAAGGTTATAAAAAAACTGACTTATTTTTGGAGTATTGAGAATTACAACTCTAGCATTCGCCAAAGAAATCAGTAGAACATTCTCATTTTTTCTTTCAGAAGAGACATATCTTTGAGTCCTTGCCACAAGAAATGTTTTTGTCCTGCATTTTTTATAACCTCCCAGAACATTTTTCTCCTCCCTTAATTAAAAAACGTGGTTTTTTTTTTCCATAGCTTCTACACAAACACATCAGAAAGCCAAAATGTTTCTCATAATGTAACTTTTAACAAAGAACTTGCTACTGATGCTGACCTTGTTACAGCAAGATTCTCCACAACAGAATTTTTTCTTCACATATCTTACAGTTGTCCCCAGTTCTCCACGTAATCACACTATTGTTGCTATTTCCAATTCAAATTTATCTGACTGCAGCTTCCAGCTATTGCTTCCTGTTATGACTTTCTCACATACTGCCATTTCCTTGGTATGTTCTCCCTGCAAAGATACTTGACCACTGTGACCAAGTAACGTCTGTATTCTTTATGCTAAACCAATACCAAGTTTCATATTGTAAGGTATTTTCTAAGCCATCCAATAATTTTTTGTGCTTGTCCCAGCACTATAATTAGTTTTTTCTTCCTAAACCATCTGGCTGACCTATGGATTGAGACTAATCTCCATTTAGTCACAGACACAACACAACATAAAATTTTAGTCCAAAGGACAGCAGGTTCTGACTCATTCTAAATATCCACCAGCAACATAGCCCTGTAGCAAACTGATAACACCTGCAACTTAAACTTGCTATTTTGCCAGCAGTCATTGAACGATGCCTCATGTTGGTCACTGTCATTAAATATTTCTAAAGTGAAACAGCACATCTACATTAGAAGTCACACTTTGACTCCTGCTGACTTGATTTTTTTAATGAAACCTGTTAACTATCTGTGGTCATCACACAGGCATCACGTTTTGTATGAAAACAGTGTTTTACAAAAGGATTTAATATGTCTCCCCCCCATATATATTTATATTTCTGCAGAATTTATGTTCATTATTTTTGAATAAAGTCTTCCTTTATTACAAAGGAAATATATGACTGGACATAGTCAAAGAGGCTAAAATGTTTTAAATCACCTAGAACTTTATTTATTGTATCTAATTTTTTAGAGCATTCTGCAGATTCCACCGCCCC
>NW_008598098.1:58492-92150 GCF_000691845.1 Merops nubicus
TAGAGGCAACTTTCTATGCTATAATGGTGATTTAGACAGGTGTACACAGGTGTGCACAGGCACTTCCTGCCCTTTTCTGGACTTAGCTTTTAAAATGAGGCAAGAAATATGAATACTTAGCATCTGCCCTTTCAATACATAAACAACAAAGATGATACTGAGACTTCTTAGAAGGTTCTTACATCTTTCAGCTCCCCCTCTGTATTTAAGTAGCACAGATTTTATGTTTTAGACTATGCTTAAATACAGATCAAGTGAATCTGAACCAGCAATTTCACATCTAAATCTCTTCAAATATCAGCACATGCCTCTGCAAGCACCAGTTCCTCACTCTTCTGCTGACAGACCTTTAAACCTTGAAGCTAGTACCAGAAACAAGAAAAATATTTTTTCCGGAAGTCTCTGGTAGTTCTTTTTCACATTCCATTTCCATTAGAAGTTCTCTCTTCAAAACAGCATTTATTTTCTGCATCTGTTGATGTTGACAGAAACCTCTCTTAATAAACTATGAACATTATAAGGTCTGGCCATAAAGCTGGTGGAAAGCAAGAAAACACTTAAACATATTCATTTCTGGATTTTCAAAAATACACTGATGATAACCTGAAAGCAGGAAACTGTGGACACCTCTGCGACCCACAAGGGCTGGTGTAGATAGCAAAGCCACACGTGGAAACAGAAAGAGCACATCACCTTGACAGCAGGCAGGCACTCGGGCTAAAAAAAGAGTAGATGTAGCACTTGAGGCTATGGTCTAGTGGTTAGGGAAATGTAAGGAGGAAAGTTGGACTTGATGATCCTAGAGGTCCTTTCCAACCATAGTGATTCTAAAGCACTACAGAGCCAGAGTGCACTGGGGTGTGCCATGCTGCTGATGTGATGGCCTTGTCCAGCAACACACACCTGCTGCCCTGGTGCTGTGCACAGGGGATGCCTGCCCTCACCAGGGATAGACATCTCTTCATCCTTAGCAGTGTCCCAGCACTGCAGGGGTGGCCTGGTACCCCTGCTTGGGTCTGACCAGAGGAGGTTGCCATGATGGCCTTCAGCTGGTCTCCCTCAGCCTTGCAATGGCAGCTGGGGACAGACTTAGCTGCACCCACTACTAACAGCAGCACTCGACTGCTGTTGTAAGGTTCCATTTCCACTTGCTTAGAAACTAGAAGAATTTTGGGCATTTCAACCATTTTTTTTTTTCCACAGCAAACCTTTGTCTTGTGCTATAGCCTTTTATGAAGACACACCTGATGCACACAAAAAGGAAGCCTTCTCTTACCAAATACACAAGCAAAGCAATTAATGACTACCTGAAAAAGTACTTGTTTACCTCATTGTGAAGAACAGCCAATGGTAGACAACACAAACCTCACTGAGGTGTGCACATGCTTCATGAGAGCAAGCCAGGAAATAGTGTACAGCATAGTACCCTACTGACCCTGTGGATTAAACAAGGGGTCACACACAGGCTGCAGAGCAAAGAAAACAGGATCTCTGGGATACTGGAGAAGAAAAATATTGAGCACATCTGCAGAGCTAATAAGAAATCCTGGTCTCATAAACAAGCTATCTGAGCTAGCAAACATTTTTTATGGAGAAGTTCATTTTTTCCTCCCTCTAGTCATAACCATTATCTAATAAAAATAAACCCTAGCCCTCTTTCCATAATGCTCAGCTTTGTCCATCCTGTGGCAGAAATGGAACACTTCTTCATCTCTTGAAGGCAGAACAGTTCCAGTACTTCCACCTGAACATGGCAGAAGTGTCACTGATGCACAAACACACGGCTTCTACCTGACATCTTTCTACCTGAAAGAGGACCCCACCTCTTTCATTTTCAAGGCAACTCTCTCTCATATAATATCCACAGTTAAGACAGTACAAGAGACGAGACACAATAGCTTCCAGTTTTGCAAACAAAAAAAATTTCAATACTTACGCATTTGGATTTTTATTTTTTTAACGTAAGCATTCTTGTCTCTGAAGTCTAACAAGGATACGTGTACACCTGAAGCACCTGGCAAAGAAAGGAAAACCTAAAACTAAACAGAATATAAATCTCTGGTACGACCCAGTTTCTGTTATAAACCTACATACCATTTTAAAGAAACTGCAATGACGTAACTACAAGAAGACAGGCATCTCAAAGGCAGTAACCAGAAGCCAGTGTGGCAAACGTGCCAGGCTCCTTCCTGCCACAGCATTTTCCATCTCGTGTTGAGGGGCTCTCACTGCCTCCAGAGCTGACGGAAGTGTACACAGAAAATCCCCCAGCAACCCTCAGACATGGAACTTGAAATATCTGTGGTGAGGATAAAAAAGGCTCAACTTGCCTTCACTTGCAAACCTATCAATCACTTTTCTAAGACTTTTTTTTTTTTTTGTGAAGGCAAAATAAAGTTCAAAAAGTCATTCCTTTTTCAACTTCAACCGATCATTTCTCCTTTCTCATCTTTAGACTTATACAAGAAAGGGTGGCAAGACTGTGAAGGCTTCTCTTTCCTCTCTCTCAGGTTATTATCTACCATCCCTTTTCCATCCTTCCAAACAGTAAGTGTCTGTTTAATAATTATTCCTAACCATTTCCAATGGCTCACATGCTTCCTCAGAGCCTGTATCCCTAGAAAAGTAGTGGCCATGGGAGCCACCACCACAGACCTCAAAGTAACTCTGTCACTTCGAGTAAAATTGTGTGTGTAAACAGAAAGTGTAGGCAGGAGGTGTGGGAAGGGAAGGAGGTGTTACAGACCCACCATAACTACAAGTTGCTGCTTGGTCTCCTGATGCCAGGAGATTTCTCCTTCCAAACAGCCAATTCAATCCCCTCTTCCCCCTCACATCCCAAACACAGGAGTTTGACAATGTTACTACTGAAATAGGTACTTCCTAAATAAAGGATTCAAATTTTTCTTCCTCCTAGGAAATATTAACTGAAGTAATATCTTTCATTATTATACAATCAATTGCCTATGTTTTAGGGAAACTATAAATCTACACTGAGACCTTCAAGGACATGCATGGAATCCCACAGTCTGGGGATTCCAGCACACAGCAGTTTATTGCCTCTTTGTTGCTATTGTAACTGTCTTACGCAACTGCCTAACTATGAAAAGCCCAACATATGTCTCTCATCTTTCTGTGTATCTTCAAACCCCTTTGACCTTCTTCACAAACAACTGCAGCCAGCACACTAATAGCAGAAGAGCTTGCTGCTGGCTTCATACAGTAATAATTTCCAGAGAAATGGCAACAAAGTTTATAGCATTCAAAGTCCCCCATTATCTGGAATAAAAATGTCACTCCAAACAAGCAAAGTTAATTACAAAGAAATAACTTTCAAAGAGGACAAATCTTGTTTCAAGAGAGGAGGCCCACACCTGTTTGACAGAAGCATCATCTCTGATGCAGATTCACTGCTAAAGTCTTCAAATCCTTCTCCATGCATGCAAGGAAGCAAGAATGCAAGACCAGAAGTTGCATATGCTCAAACACTTTAAAGATTATTACAAGGACTAAATATCTACTGCGCTTTTTACCTACTGGAGTGCCAATTTCTGCAAATGTGAGTAACTTTACATATAATAATTCTTTTAATGTTAATTTGTCTATGTAACTAATAGAGATATAGAAGCTTCTCAATTATTTTGCACAAAAAAGTGATATCTGGTCTGAGAAACAACTCTTTGATGGGAAGGAGAAGGATTTAGGAACATAGGCTTTTTTTTTTTCCCAAGGACAAGTAGTGGATAAATGCTAAAAACCCCAATTGCTTTCCATAACTCCCTTTAGTTGAATGAGTTACAGAGAGAGACCCAGACACTCCCATTAGCCATTGTGAAGGCTGGATTTGCAGACTATGGCCATGATAAAGATATTCCTCATTCCAGCAAAATCAAACATGCGGACAAAGAAAGGCAGGCTGTACCTAGGACAAGCTAAACACAATACTGGTTTTTCCTATGTGATGATTGCTGCACTCACCAGAACAAAGACGTAGCCTGGCTGTCTCAGAATGCTCTCATATCACATTTGCACTGCCCACTGAAGTCCTGTGGGACACATCCAGCTACTCCTGGAAACAAGCCACTCTGATACTGCACCAGTCTCACTGCATTAGCACAGTACTCTGTTTGAGCTCATTACCCTGATTAGTACATAAATTACTAAATTAACTAATGAAAGCTTAAGGAGACTACAGATTACCCTCTTGTTCTTCTCATCTTCAGTAGAACTGTAGCATTCTGGCACTCCAGTAAGCTTTTCACATGACAACCATACTTGCCTGTATTCCGACCAGTATAATAATTTTTTTTTTCCCTTTCCTGAATAAGTGGATCTCCCTGGAGATGCTTAAAATTTAGGACTGTGCTATTTCTTTCTCTCACTGCATGCCTAAGTCTTCCTTGCAACATGGTATGAACCACACAGCTTTACAGCACTTCCGTCTGCACTTGCAGTTTTAGATACCCACAGTACCTGCAAGTACTGGAACAAAGTTTTCCATCCACTTTCATCAACCAAAATAAAACTATTCATTTCCCCATGAGCTAAAACTGTAGGCAGTCACCACTGCATAAGGAAGGCTGTCTTGGCAGTCCCTCAAAATCCATCCATACATGTTGAGTTTGAGATGTATTTAATCACCCGAGTCATATGGCATACACATGAAAACTGGAGATCTAAAACCCAGTAGTTCCTATCCTGAATTTCCTACTGTTTCAGTCATTTTTGTTAACCTCAAGAATTAAAGATAGCATCAGGATTGTGTTCAAATGCATCCTGAAAGATGGATACAAATGGGGTTGTTTGCTCTCCAACCTCCTTCAGTTTAGGCTTCTTACTTCTGCACTGGAATATGAAAATAAATGCAATAAACCCCACTATTTTCCTCTGTCTGTCCTACCAGTGAATTAGTAAACCAGTGACACTCCCTGGTTCTTATGGTTTAAGCTGTGAAGCCATGGCCTCTGTCTTATACTCCCTGAAGTTCTGTTGTGTAACACAATCAGTTCATATCACTCCTCATTAAACCCTCTAAGTGAAATTTAAATACAAGGAAAAATATATGTCTTCATTGGTTTTACTAACTTAGGTAAGGGTAATTTAGTCTCTAGACTAAATATTTTTCCAGTTACTGATTTCCATTAACCTTACCACACATTTTAAGCAATGCTTCCTCATGACTCTGCCTGAGAAAGGACTACCTCTGTTGATTTTCTTGATATCCTATTGCATCTTAATTCTTAACAAGACAACTACTCAGGTCTGTCAAAGACAACAAACTGTTAATGTCTGAAGCGTTAACCAAATTTCCTATTGTGTTATAAAGCAAAGGGATGTTATTTGGGAAAAAAAACCCTATACTTTTCATAGGGTTAGGGGATGAGGCAAGAAGCTGACTTGTCCTCCAACCCTGTACTGAGCAGCAAAAATGTCAGTCAGGTTTCTCAGGAAGGAACTGTTACTCCTCTCAGGTTTAAGCTTTGAGAAGTATCATGAAAGTTCCTGGAATTCTTCTTCAATGCAACTTCAAATAAAATATTTTGAAGTCTGACATGGTATAATTTTATCCATTTGCTTAGCTCCATCAGTTTTGGGCTAGAGTAAAACAAAGAATCTCAATACAAGATAGTTGGCCTCTCCTGCATCGTTTAACAAAGCCAGCTACATATTAAGCCACTCTAGAAGGAAATGCATTCACCCTGGAGTGTCAGCAAAATCCACCAATGCTAAGGAAGCTTGCTGTAGCACAGGATCACTCCTGCAATTTCTCCTCCACCTTGAATCTTAATCTGCCTTCCATTCTGTCCCAGGCAGGCTCTCAATGGCTACCCATGAACAGCAGCACTAGAGAAGACAACTAGAGAGAGTAAGAAGACACACTATCCTCTCTTTACTTTGTGGGCTTGCTTTACTCTGTGCAGCTAGATGCATTTTTGTCACTTAAGAGCTAGAAACAAATGCTGTCAGAAAGTAAAACCAACATACTTAAGGCATTTTAGAAAGTTTCCAAACAGCCCATTGCCGTGTTATCAGTTGCTTAATTCAGCAGGAGGAACAAAGGCTGTTTAGTTAAAGGCCACAACCACTCCAGGGCTACATCCTAACTATGGCAATTTAGGCCCATTTTGCACAAAAATGATTTCCAAGTTTTTTGGTAGGGCTTCCTGGCTCCAGCATGAGCCTCATCCTCCTTCTCCCTCTACCTCCAAACTCAGGAGCAAATGCTGCCTACTTCCAGCTCAAGAAAACATCAGAAAGCTTTCCTTTGCAATAAAACACTCAGGTACTTTGGCAACCTCGGAAAACTCCAAGAGGGAAAACAGACCACCCACATATTAAAGTTCTACACAAAGTTTCTCTTGCAGATGTGAAACCCTTTTGCTTAATACATCAGATCTCACAGGTTTTACGAGGTAGAAACATCTATCCTCATTGTGACAGTTCATTTGCTTTAGCTGACATACAAAAATACAGGAGGAGACTGAGGTCGTTAGAAGTATATCACACTTTTAAATGATGGAAAGATATTTTGATATCTCACATAAATGACTCCATATGTTTTTCTGAAAAGAAAGTTTTCTGAAGGCAGTCAATTATACCCAGAGTCAGAAACTCTGTATCTGGCACACAGACAGGGCAAGGTAAACTGATTGCACCTAAGAGTTTTCTTCTGGTATTTATTCATAAAATAAATCAATAATTTCACAGTCCTGTAGCAGCTGTTGAAATAGCTCCACACCACCAAGAAGACTTGTCAGCACCCTACCTCTAAACCCAAACCACATATATAGAAACTGTCATGACAGAAAATAATTACACTAAAATTAGTTCAGCTATCTTATTCTGTACCATGATCTTGTAAGATTGTAGACTACAAAAGTAAGCTACTTTCACCAAACATTTCTCAAAAAAGTAACTTTTATATTTTCAAAATTGAATTAGAAAAAAAAAAAACAAACTGTAGTTCAGAGATTTATTAGACTTTTCCAACAAAAAAACTAACAGCCTTGGGTATTTTCAAATATTTGATGGTACTACTCAAGAAATAAATACATAATGACTTGGCAAGTCTTTTAAAATCCAGTCAGAGCAATCACCCATGTATGAATCTCATCCTTTTATCTTGAATTTGATCTCCTGTGAACTCTGCCAGGGTTATGGAAGCAATGCACTGAACCTTCCACTTAAGCTGACACAGAGCATCTTCAGGTACAGGGCAGAACATACACATGAAATAGAGGGGAAAAGTAACAGCAACAATTATCCAGTTCTAATTAGTAATCTTAGGGTGTTCCTTCCTACCATCCATTTCAAGCTTACATAATTCCCAATTGTGTTCGTATTTTACAAATGCATTTGAAGTTACAAGGAGCTGAAATGGCAAATTCAGAGGGAAGGGTTTATTTGATCTTATTCTGATGCTTGAAGAAATGCAAAACTTATAACTCCACATGACTGTATATCAATACCAAACTAAAACACAACAGAATTTGGCCCTCCACTCTGAACTTAATCATTTCTGCACAAAAAAGACAGAAAAGCAGCTTGTAACCATATAAAAGTTGCAAAACCTTACTTTGACATGCTGTAGTCTATAATCAGAATGGCATAATTTTGGTAATTACTTAGGGACAAAGGTTAGGACAGCTATAATGAAGCTTCCTGATGACATGAAGCTGGAAGGAACTGTCAGCAGATGAGGATCACAGCTTGGTCTATGGAGACCTGTTGTGGTGCTGAGGATTAGAATAGAAGAAAAGATGTTAAACTAAATAGTACAACATCAAACACTGAGGAACTCTTCCTAACAGGGCAGAAAAGTTTCACCTGTAAACAGCGGATATTGATTTATGTGTCCTTATCTATAAAAAGATGATTAAACAAATGTTAAGAAAGGCAAAAGGAACAAAGTGTTGACCAGAGAAGTTATGAAGAAGAAGAAAGGAAGTAGTAACACCACTGGACAAAGTCTTGTATGAGACTGGTATATAAAATTCTATGTACCATTCTTGTCCATTTTGTTCCAGAAAGAGTAATTCACTCTGTAACAGGTGCAAGAAGTGTTACTAGCACCATCAGAGGAAAGGAGGGAGTCCTGCCAGAAACTAAAGGTGCTTTTTTCTTTACGTGAAAAGGCTATGTTAGCTTTTACAGGCTCAGAGGAACAAGAGCTATTTAACCTGCAAAAAGACTGCAGCACAAGAACAAACATGAATAAAAATGCCAGAAAGAAAAGTTGCAGCTGGAAATAGGAATTTTCTAAACATCAGGACAGTGTTGTTTGGTGACAAGCTTTCAGAAGGAATGCAAAAGCAAACATAAACTAGTTTTAAAACATTTTTGAAGTGGATTATAGGAGGTAGCTGCTTAGAGTAGCAGGGGGTTTTACTGTAGGGTCCTTCCCTCCTGTATTCCTAGCTTTGATTTCTGTAACACACAGCTCACAACTCCAGCTCTGCTCAAGAGACAGAAAAGAGCACTTGTGATTTCTTCAGGTGTTGGGCAATTTTCTCCTTGCAGTTTAGCACCTTGACAACCTAAGCAGGCATAGAATGTGGGCTGTCTCCCTCATCCTAAACCTCTAATCAGGTTTTCGCCCACTGAACTGTTGCCACAAAAATTCTTAAAATATCAACAGGTCTAACACAGAGGGAAAAAATGGAACCTAGCTGGTATTACTATTTTTCCCCAGGTATAGCTGGTGTCCTTAAAAACATCCTTAAACACAGCAGTTCTGAACAAACCTGCAGTCTTTATTTGTTTATTGATTCATGCATATTCTTACAAGAAAACACAGCGACAGGAATTTCAACTGCTGAGCAACACCCACCCCCCTCCACCTCTCTCCATAATCTCATGTTGCCAGAGTATGCAATTTGCGATGAGGAATTCTCCAAAAGGAGGTTAAGCTTTCTGGCTGAGAGCTACACATACTCACGTTCATTTCAGTAAAACCTACTTCAGATAATTCCACAACGTTTACCACCATTTTTTTCCCCCTCTTTAACTTACACTGCCATTTAATTTGCTACAGATTGAAGCCAATAATGTTTGGTGATCTGCATTAAGGAAAACAAACAAACCAACCAACCAACCACCTGTAACAAGAAAACAGTACAAGTTAGACCATTTCTAATAATTGGGCTTAATCCACAAACAACAGGGAAACTGTGTATCTTCACTATGGACTTCAGGCAAACAGTGGCTTCTGCACTCTTGCTGATGGCCAGCATCTCCATTAGAGAGGTGGAAAGCCTCTTCAAACTCACCACCTCATTTGTGCTGCTGAAAACATAAATCAAATTTGGAAGTGGTTCAGCATCAGATTATTTTGGGCGGGTTTGTCTGCAACTTACCACACTTGACAACACAACAACAGCTAACAAACAGAAAAAAAAAAGCCACCCTCACATTTTCAGCAAATTATGCCACACCATCTTGAAGTTTCAGTTGAACTTTAAATTTCAAGTGTATGAGAAAGTCATATGATATGTGCTATTAAAGGCTGCATATTTCAATCCAACTCGGATATCTAATACCAAAAGAGGAGGTTTGATTATTTTCATAGTCCTTTCAGTAATTACACACCCAGAACCATCACAGTGTGGCTTACTATTCAAAAACAAACAGCTTAGCCCATATGCTTATCGGAAGGGAAAATAAAGGTAAGCTATTTTAAACAACATACCAAATATATCCAGCAGTAGAGGCAGATATAGAATGTGGGTTGTCTCCCCCATCCCAAACCTCTAATCATGTTTCCCTCCAGTGAACTGTTGCCACAAAAATTCCTAAAATATCAACAGCTCTAACATACAGGAAAAAAATTGGAACAAAACATCTTAACCACAGGACTGCAAAGGTTCTCAGCACCTGAGGAAGAAGACACAGGGCAGAAGAGTGTTTTCACACTTGGCTTTCTGCTATAAATGCTTCCATAAAGCTGCTCCTTGATGCACATCCGTTCAACACTTCCATATAACACACTAAAGAAACGCCTGACATCTGCGAAGTTCAGAAGACCAAGGCAGCACTCCTGGGGACTTTGACAGTGCTCAAATTGAGACGTTTGCTGCAACCAGTTTTCCGCAGATCTGAACAACATCTCCAAAATCTAATCCAGTTTAACATCTCCAGCTTTGGCAAATGCCATTCTCAGAGATCTGCAGGATGGGCTCAGGCATTTAATGTAACTAGTTTCTTGATGTTTTAATTGCTAGTTTTATTATCATCACACAAAACAAACCAGCAAGCATTTACTTTCCCATTCAAATGTTAACACAGTTTGAAGCAGCATGATGAAACCAGCTAGGACAGATGGGATTGGGTACCACAGTCAAGGCCAGAGTGTCCCTTTCGACTGCTGGAGATTAATTTTTTAGAAAATTCAGAAGTTCAGCCTCCCAGCATTTACATTTAAATCTAAAGACAAAGTTGAGGATAAACACAAGCAAATATAGAAGGATAAACATAAACAAAATTAATAAAATACAAATTTTTAAATTAGCCAATACATAGTTTATTTCCATATCTCACAAACTAAACCAGCAGACACGTTCAGTTTGTTTATGAATTTGCCACTGGTAACTCCATGACTTCAGACAGAAAAAGGACACCTGCCTATGACTGCATTTCAGGACCCATGCAGGCATCCAGGTGTTGTACGAACCAGCACCACCAGCACCCTCTCCAGCCTCCGCACCCCCATGGCCTTCTCCACAGCTTCTAGATTCAGTGCAGTACACAACAACTTACTATAATACACGCCAAATAAAAGCCAACGTAGAGCTACTGGTCCAAACACACTCCACGCCATTGCGAGAAGTCTTGGCTGGTCATCTAGCCCCTCAATCAGAGCCCAGAGCAGACTGGGAACCTTACAGAATGGAGCTCATCATTTTTGGAGGAAGGCAGGGATTTTGTACGTAGCTTAGGTCCCCTGTTGGTAAGACTGAATGAACACCTTCTGGTCAATAAGCCACAAAGCCCCTCGTGCGTTTACTCCCACAACCTTCAAGCCATTTTCAATGTTGATGGCATTATTCAACAGGCAAAGAGCTACATGCAGTCTACACTGGCATCTCCTGTCCTTCTGCATTGGTCACCACAGATGATTCAGCACTCATCCAACCAGTATTACTCGGCTAATGTAATTCAATATCTTAACAGATAATACCAACTACATTATGCCTAAGAGAATCACCTGCACTACAAAAACAAACAAGCAAACAAACAAACAAACAAAATCCCTAAAAAAACCCAAACTAAAACAAAAAAAAAAAAACAACACCACAGCTCCGGCAGGACAACTTTCTCAGCCCAACACACACCATTGGGATACTCCAAGGGAAGTTGGCTTCCCTTTGCCCCCTTCATTCCACTTCCAGCTCTACAGGAGACATTCACCAGCCAACATGACCAGGACATGGCCTGCAATTACCAGAAGATATGACTGCAGCATGTCCAAAACAATATTCTCCTGTTTGTTTTGGTTTCTAAACGTTTGTAATTTTTTCCAGCTGTCCAGTATTACTAGAAGCTTTAATACAAAAAAATATGTATTACATTCTTGGTATCGTTTCACAGAACTAAAGAGCTTTCTAATTTGCCAAAGACAGGCCTATCTCAGGAACCATCATATTTCCAGAACATCAGAAGAAAACAGCTGAATGCACCAATTACTACTGTTCCAGAACTTAGAATAGGAAAAAAATTGTGAACTAAAATGTGAATAAAGCTAAAATGCTACAATGCCTGAAAACTCTTCAAAGCTTTATATTGCTACTGCCAATGTTCTCTCTTTTCTTCAGCCTTGCTTGTGTGTCACTGCCACCACTACACTTGCCATTATAACATTTTTAAATGCTTTTCTCAAAAAACTAAAAGTGTCCAGTAAATGTTCAGGCTCTTCCCCCCCCTCCCCACAACCAGAGCTAAAATAAATAAAAGTGACCTTCGTTCTTCAAAGAAGCATCTTTTGTCCTTATGGAATAAATCTCACATGAGCTATGAAACTAAAAACAAATAAATAGTTTTGTGCCTTCCACAACTGTTTTTTTCTCTCTTCCTAAACCGTGAGATGTTGCAAAAACAATGTTACTGCAACCAACAAAGACGTTGTTAACTAAAGCTAAGTTTATTTTGAGTATTTGTTTTGTCCCAAACTACTAATGTGAACCCACAAGAATCACTTAGGACACTATCAATTGAAACATACTTTCAATTAGGTATATTAATGTATCATGATGTTCAGAGAAGCCGCTCATAAACTCAAATGTCTATTTTGCCATGTCCTTTAAGAGATTTGTTACCAAGTGCCACATAAGCACTGTTTCTCTATTGGGGAACATATATGTTGGTACATCAGACAAATCGTGCTCAAAACCCAGGGATCAGGACCACTTTTCTGACCAGAGTGTGCCCGATGGCCAAGTGAGGTAGAATCATAGAATTGTTCACGAAATTGTTTTGGTTGAAACAGACCTTTAAGATCAAGTCCAACAGGTGACAGACCCCAGGGCAGTGAGGCCAGGGACAGATTCTGCCTGCCACCTTCCCAGCATGGAAAGACTGTCCAGCACTGAAGAAGCAGAGAGATCCTGCCTGCATGTCAGTGTCTCTGTCAAAACCCAACGTAAAACGTTACTATGTATGCTTGGCAACAGCAACACCCAAGTTTCTAAAAACAGCAAGTAAGTTGCAACTGTGTTGCCCTTGAAAATTACCAGGTTTCATGCAGAAAACAAAACACCATATGCTCCTAGGAGAAGTAAATCCTACTCCCTCAGTAATCAGAACTTTGTAACAAGAACGCAAAACGAAGTTACCTCTTCAGAAATTAAGGCAATCTACACAATTTTTCTTCTTGATTCACAAGTTATACTCATGCTACCTAGAAAATGCCAGTTACACCCTTTCTAAGATACAACACATTGCTTAAATGTAATAAACAGGAAATAAATGTTCTTTTGGCTTGGAGCAAAAAAAGCGTTAAGCTTATTTTTGTAGAGTTCAAAAATAAGACATCGTATCCTGTGGCATCTGGAACAAAACACAATAGCAATGAAGACAAAAATGCTGTCAGTTCTCAGCAATAACTGATAGACGAAATCCTATAAAGAAAAAACAAACACAACATTGAGTCACCTAAAACTGTCACTGGAATTCAGATTTTACAGCTGTATTCAGTTTAGTCAGTACAAGACGGGCAGTCAAGAGTTTCTAGTTTGTAAAAAATTTCCTTCTGCATGACAAACTCTAAGTACCTTTCAGTGAGATACACACTGATATTTGGCACACCATGATGCATACAAAAAGCTGTGTGAGGGCACATCATAATTACCACTCTTCATACTAATCACTTCATTTCTTTCTGATAACATATTTTCCCTAATTTTACTCACAACTTACTCGCTTGTTTTAAATCAGCCACGTTCAGATTTAGCTGCAGTCTTAGCTGCAACGTAACGCACTATTTGCTCCTTAACAAATGGGTCACACTTCTTGCAACACAGAAGCCTACCAAGTAGAAATATGTTATTTGGCCACTGCCACCTATTTCTAGGTGATATTCCTCATAATGCAGGTGAATATGAACAAGGTCTCTTTGGTCAAGATGCACTCACCAAGCAGCTTCAGAGGTGCTGACTGCAGAATACTGGATGTACAATCACTATCTGACAAACACTGACACAGAAATGTTTAAGAAATGCTAGAAGCATGAAGGTAAGAAAAACCAGGATGAAGTTATTCTTAAACATATTGGGATTTTTTTTTTAGTTAATAAATCCCCAGGGATCACCTGGAAAAGCTTACTTACAAGCATAAAAATGCCCCCAAAAGTATAATTCTAGCCTGAGACTGCATCTGGAATATTGCATTCAGTTCTGGACCCCCAGTTCAAGAAGGACAGGAAATGTCTTGAAAGAGTCCAGTACAAAGCCACAAATATGATTAAGGGAGTGGAGCATCTCCCTTATGATGAAAGGCTGAGGGAGCTGGGTCTCTTTAGGTTGGACAAGAAGAGACTAAGGGGTGACCTCATTAATGTTCATAAATACGTAAAGGGCAAGTGTCAGGAGGATGGAGCCAGGCTCTTCTCTGTGATGTTCAGTGGTAGGACAAGGGGCAATGGGTGCAAGCTGGAACATAAGAGGGTCTGCAGAAACAGAAGGAAAAACTTTTTCATTGTGACAGTGACAGAGCACTGGAACAGGCTGCCCAGAGAGGTTGTGGAATCTCCTTCATCGGAGACATTCAAAAACCACCTGGATGCATTCCTGTGTGACCTGCTCTGGGTGGTCCTGCTCTGGCAGGGGGGTTGGACTAGATGATCTTTCGAGGTCCCTTCCAACCCTTAACATTCTGTGATTCTGTGAAACCAAGCACCTGAGGAGCTAATGTGCTATTTGCTGCTGCCTCTGAGCTGTGCTATTTGTCAGAGTGCAGCTGGTCCCGCTCTTGGGTCTGTTTGCACATTAGCTGGCAGCTACTGCTGGCTGCATTTTTCTGAGGAAGAGAGAGAGAGAGAGAGGGGATTTTTATGCAAGTCCAACAGTAAGCAGTAGTTATTTGTTCTCTTCAAACTGTGAGGTCTCCTTAACTGTTAGTAGTAACTATCAGCTATGTGATGACAATACATTTCAAAATTCATAGACCATATTGATATTCACTTTCAGAAAGCCAGATTCAAATGTACATCCAAATTCTTTCTTTAAGAGAAAAGCAAAAGAGATATTCAGAAATTCCTGCAATTTCAAGCATTCATCCTCAAAGCTTTAAACACTGCTGATTTTCTGGAATACCACCTTGATTCCTCATTGTTTCTAAGTACTTGCTCATGTGGTAGAAAGAATGGCACACTGACAGAAATAAGCTTAAGACTCAAGTATATCCTTCCTATCACTACAAAAGGTTCCTTCATTGTAAATTCTTGTCTATCTAAATAAAAAGTTTGTATTCAACCAGCTTACTTTGTATTTAAAAATAACGAACATCATCTCCTAGACTGCTTCCTCTTTCTGGTGTAAAACATCCTTTTTAAGACCTGTGCTGGCTTTTTGGCGTTGGTTCCTGATAGGTACTGTTTCTGAAACTCTGCTCTGATTATCTAGGTTTTTAACTTCAAAACTTTTCCCTCTAGTTAGTAAGAAAATTACAATCAATCTGTGGCACAACTTTAAAAAAATAAAAATTAATCTCCTTCATGTAACACCAAGAACTCACAATCATTTTTCTAAACCATAAAACTAATACACAGTGTAAGGTATCATATGTATTTTAAGAAGACAAATCTTCATTTCCCATGCAACTTCAGAAGAAATTCTTTTTGCTACTGCTTACACTCCTGCTTTTCCAAGAGATGGTAGACTGGCAGAACAAACACAGTAGGTGAGGGAATGGTGGCTGCCAGCATATCATAGAGTTGCCATCTCACAAAGGGCAGAGAAACCACACTTACCCAAAGGTTACTTAAAGGAAATTTCCTATTCCTTGCAACAGCACATACAGTTCCACAGAGCAACAAAAATGTAGTTTCATAAAAATGGCACTTGAGTCTACCATAATAAAGCAGCACTGAATATTCACTTTACAGTATCCATAACTATCACTGTTCCCAGCCCTCTTTATTGCCACTGTTCATCTCTCAGAGAGGAGAATCATCAGCTTTAAATGACCACTGGGCAGTGGTGCAGTACCACAGCCTCCTTCCCTCTCAAGAAGACCTTCTCTCACCTGGCTCATGCTTGCAGCCTGGGTACTAGTGTCCAACAACATCACTCCAGTCCAATTTACATCCAAGAGTTAGCTGAAGTGACAATGAAACAGAAGAAAGGCTTTTCATTTCTTTCTTAAGCCAACCCACCACACTAAATTAAATAGATCTTTTCACAGAGCCTGCAACTAACAGGGCACATCCCAGCTGCCAGAGAGAAAAAGTGTCTGCTAGTTTTAAGGGACAATTACACAGGCCTGTTATCTGAGAATTGCTGCCCTCTCATTTCATCTACTACGGTAATTAAAATTTTAACAGACAGGTACCCTACCACAAAGACCACAAGTTGTCTTTTAAGTACTTAATCTTTTTTATTTCCCTTTGTTTCCTAGTTTTGGGGGGTTAGGGTTTTTTTTTGGAAGTGTCCTTCACCTCTCATCCAACAGTGATTCAGCAGCAGACTCCATGTTAAAGGCTAAGAAGTTGCTGCTAGCCGGTTTGTCCTTTCCCTTTAGGCAATCAGTAGGCAACCCCA
This sequence comes from Merops nubicus, assembly GCF_000691845.1. Classification (NCBI taxonomy): domain Eukaryota; kingdom Metazoa; phylum Chordata; class Aves; order Coraciiformes; family Meropidae; genus Merops; species Merops nubicus. The sequence continues at coordinate 74,743 of NW_008598098.1, forward strand.
TGGGGACAGATACAGAGAATAAAGTGAGAAAGCAAATAGAGCAAAGTGCTTAGTATCTGTTTAAGTGGAGAACACCACAAGAAAGACTCCTACAATCTATTACCACATTTGAGAAAAAGGAAGTGGGGAAAAACAGGAGAAAAACTGAATGCAATTATACACCTCAACTTTATCATTGGAATTATTCAAACGAATTGTCAACTTGCAAGATCACTGTCTGCTGAACCTCTGCAGAGATATCAGAGTCTGCCCCAATGAAACAGCACCAGCCCTTTGAGTCTTGACCCTTTAAAGGTTTCCTTTAAAGCTTCCTCAGACTCTCTTAGCCAGTCATCTAGACCTAGTTAACTCATACAATTACATGCACCATAGGAAACGGGATGCAGAAGCACTCCAAGTACTCTTCCTTCACTCCAGGAAACAGAAAAAGTGCTGCAACCCCCCCAAAAAAATTACTTCAGATAGGAATGCTTACGAGTGCCAAATATGAATGTCATGTGTGTGAAGGAAAATCTCAGAATATTACTGCTCATATCAGTAAAAAATTTAATGTGATAGCAATTCTGCTTTCAATCCACATGTAATTTTGAGCTAAGCTTCACATAATTTTTTTAAAAATCAAACTATAATTGAAAAAAATTATTTGTTTTCTTTTGTCTCCTTAAACTTTAAGACTCCTATCCTTGGCACAGCCATCTGAATTAGACCCAACTTGCCAGAGGTATCAATTTCATTGAAACAAATCTGTCTCAATACTTTTCACTTGAAAGAATTAAACGATGCCGTTCCAAGATAGAATCACACTGGAGTCAGAGAAACAAAACCAAGCAGGCTAAATTCTGTCTGACTTTAGCTAGGAGACTGAGGCATCATATCTTTTGAAGTTAATACAACCTAGAGGCACAATGGATTTACTGTACTACTTCCCCGTTCCAAGAAATTGCTCTCCTACTGACCCAAAAGGAAAAACATACCAAGTAAGAAGGGGAAAAAAGTGAAATGATAACAAGAATCACTAAGGAACTTTCCCTTCCCAACACAATCATATATGTTCTCTCTTGGGTTTCCTGGCCATTTTCTTTCTCCCTCACTCTCAGACTCATACATTATCAAAGACTTTTTTGGAAAAAAAATAATTTTGTAGAATACATAGAAAAACTAATCAAACAGTACTTCTCAGTGTTTTCAGCTACAGTAAATTGTAGTTCTAAACAATTTCATTTTGATTCCTGGGCTGCAAGCTAACTGGAAATTTAACTGTGTGTAAAACACAAACCCAAGTTTATTACCAAAGTCACTACTTATTTTTCTCCATAAACATTTGGTATAGCCTTCTTTGAAAGTGACATGAAGCAAGAAAACATGTCGATTTCTCACAGCTACCGACAGAAACCTATGCAAGGAAGAAAAGTTCGCAGCAGCATATTCCACCTTTCAGCTTAAAAGAATGCATAGGATTCAAAGTGTCTAAAGTAGTTAGCAATTCAATAGTCTGTCCTTCCCTTTGCAACACAAAAATTATTTTCTTCCGTATTCAATTAATCATCTCCTAGAAAATAATTTTCCAGAGTCCTGAAAAAAGATTCAAGTCTTAGAAGCGATTCATGAATGTGACATGCAGTTTTGACACATGGATCCCCTTTAGGCTGAGACTGACAACTAGGGCTCAAGATCTGTTCCTAGACCTGCAACTAATCATCAACATGTCTATCATGTTCATCTTCTTTAATGCACACATACATTAGAGTCTAAACAGCTCCACATAATCCTTTATATCCATTCCTTACTCATTTTTACCTAAGAGGAAGGCCACAAGTACTGACAAGTAGCAAGCCAAAGAAGAAAGCTGAGGTTTAAACAACGTATTATACATGCTTCAGCTTTATGTTGTACATGAACTGTGGAATCCTTTTCATGTTGATTAAACTGTGTGTAACCTAGAATACGTCTTCCATTTCACACATATGTTCACACACATGTATTATTGATCTTGTTTTTTTTCCAGAAGAAAATTGTCTTATTACAGAAGAGGTCTTGTAATCCAGCATCTAAGCTTTGCACCACCTCTACACTCAAAAACACACAGGAAAAAAATTACTACTGAAGAAACAAATCTAGCAGAACTTCTGTCTAAAAAAGAAAATATGGCACTACAGACTGAACTCCAAATAAAACAAACTGAAGCTAGAGTTGCATAAATAAAATATTAAACAATGAAATGTAAATTCTAAGAAATTTCAATATATTGCTAGTATAATAAACCTACTTTTGTCACACTCTGTGTTATTTCTAGTTAAAGAAAATAAATATCAGGCCCTACTGAACCATAATCCTCAGCAGGAACCTAACTTTTATGTCACAGAAAGACTGAAGCTGGTAAGACTCACATAAAAACCATTAATGCAAACTGGCTTTTTAGATGCCCAATATAAACTTCCTGTCTTCTAGACTCCTTTTATTTCCAGGATTTTTAAACTGGTAAAGCAATTTCTTTTCCCAAAGACATTTTAATGAATTCAAAAGCACACAAAAGAATGTGTCACAAGTTTATACTTTCTCTGAACTGCTCTTTGCAGTTCACAAAGAAGTACAGCTGCAGAAGTCAGAACACATTAAGACTCACACTATTGCTAACATCACTTTGTGACAAGCATCCAAAAACACAATAAAGGAAGGAAAGAGAAAGAATGCTTACAATTTTCTTCTTCCAAGTTCTCACCTCCAACCTTCTTTCCTAGTTGAACAGGAGCATTTGCCAAACTACAGGTGTGACCAGCACAATGCAATACGACCAAATGCAGCATAAGGGCTTGTACTAAGAAATCCTCCCAGTCATGTGGCATCAGGAACTAGAAGGCCTTGGTTCTGCAACCAACAAACCATTGCCTGCATCAACATACCACTAAAGCAAATTAAAGGAATTTATTGAAAATGAGAGATGCCTGGTCAGTGAGCAGGACCCACTGTAGTCAGAGATCAGGAGCATAGAACAGAAATGAAGCCATGGGTGGTTGGAGAGACAAAAAAAAAAAAAAAAAAAGTATAAACCATACTACCATACTTATGCTATTTATAGAGTATAAGGAAGGAAATATAATTAAACAGAGCCATATTATGACCAAATAGCTAAACCTGTCATTTTTAACTTAACTATATATCAAATCACTGTGGGTTTCTTATTTTTTTTGATGTTGACCATATTCACAAAGGAACAGTCTGAGACCACCATATTTATTACTCACAGAAATAAAATTTCAAGCTTGAATGAGGACCTAGAATACTCTGCCTGAAAACAGAGAATTTTCATACTTTATGAGCCAAACCATAATCATGCTGTAAGACCAAAAATCAACTGACCTGCCTTAAAGTTTCATAATTACTTTGTGCCTGTGACACAATAATGATTCTGTTAGAATGAGGACACAATTTCTCTGGTCATTTTTCTCATACAATGCAACTGCTAGCTCAGAATTAAGGAAATCTGTGATTTGAAAATTTTAGTCAAAAATAGCCACAGGGCCTAACAGATGGATAAAATTTGCATGAACCTTGCATCAAGTCCCTGGCATTTTGAGCTCCCTCGTATTAAAAATATTTTTGTATTCAGAATACATAATTTAACAAAACATTTCTGAAGCTGACTCTAGAGCTTTTAAGCTGTGTTGGCTACACAGAGCAGCTGTTTTAATATCTACCCATGCCACAAATACAACTTTTTCCACACAGAGTAGAAGCTTTGGTGAGCATATTTCACAGAAGTGTTGAAGACAGCTGCGTAGAACAGCAAGAAATACTTTTCAGTGGGAATAGGCTCCTTAACACACCGTTCGTCACCTATCTGCACCCCCAGTACTATTCCTGTCTCTTGCAGGCTCATTTTAAGCAGAATACATTAAACGGTATGCTGTTCTAGCTTAAATCAGGGAAGTTTTACCCAGCAACCTGTCTTTCCCTCACCCCACATTCTCCTCTCCCAGCTATCACTCCCTCCCACTCAGTTCCCTGTCATTTTGAGAGACCCAAGTCCAACACACAGCTCTGCAGCAGCAGGCTGATGGGAATAGGATAAGGAAAGACTCTCAAAAGTTGTGGCTTTCAGACAGAAAAATGTGAGTTTCCATAACTATGCTACATGGAGGCTCTGCTGGGTAAAAGCTGCTCCACAGTTTGGTAGATCTGGTTTCACGCTCCTCCGAACCATCTTGTGCTTCAGAAGCCCCATCAGAAAAAGAACTTCACTACTCTTCAGGAATATTGTGCACATAGGAGCTTCATAGGTTGTACAAACTTAAATCACCCCAGCCGAGAGAGACGGGTAAGTGCTGAGACAGGGGCAAATAGGAGATTTTCCATGTTGCTGAGCATGTGTTTTGTCAGACATGCTGCACATGCCTCCAGGCAAACCCTCACCCTCCCAGGAGTACAAGTAATCACGGCTCTATTCTTGATGCTGCTATTGATCAGCTAAATGACACCAATCAAGGGAACTGGCCTCTTTGTGCACTTGAAATAATACTAAAAAAAAAATTAATGCTCTTTGATGTGCTAGATGGAATCTGCTGTATGAGGATAAAAACCAGGAAGCTGTACTCTTTGGTCAGTAGGCAGAGAGAGAGGAAGAGACTTCACAGCCTCTTTTGCAGGACATGGCAATGACACCCAAGCACAAAACTCCAAGCTTGAGTTTTTGTTCCACTAGGGAATACATTTATCATTGATACAGTACTTCCAAACAAATACTTCTAACAGCTCTTACTCTGGGGACATTTGTGTCCGTGGCCCTCACAAGCTTTAAAAACCTCAGTACCATCTTTGAGAGCCGCATTTCCCTCTTGCAGCAAGCATGGACAGCGCGTACACCAGCACCAGGCCCAGAAGCAGAGCACACAGAAATGGGGAAGGAAGTTCACCAGCCCATGGGGATCCCCAACAAATAAAACCCACTGGATCGTCCACTGCCACTATACAGCCCCACGCTGGCCTGACCTGCCGCATCCTCAAGCCCCCAGCTGCAGAGGAGAGTGGCAGTGCCAGCAATGGCATCACAACAGCTCACACAATGAACTTGCTGCACACAGTTCACTGAACACCTCAGCACTCTAATAAGATCCACTTACTGCCAACCTCAGCTGTATTTCAGCTGGGGTCAGAAGGTGAAAGACACTACACACTATTTAAAAACCTTTCAGCTTCTAACATTCATAACCAAAATGTCTCAAGGGAAAAGAAAAAAAAAAAAATTAAGCCATCAGCTGTTTCCATGTAGTACAATGCGAAAAAAAAAAAGAAGATGACTGCTGAGCTATGAAGAATCCCAGAGCTTTGCCACATTTTGCCTCATTGATTAGATAAGTATCAGATTCAAAACTAGATAAGGGAAAATGCAACAGGCTTAATAGAGTAAGGCTGTTTATCAGAAGATTAAATAACTCCACGGAATTTGACGGACTCCCTAGAATTTATTCTTAAAGTGAGGAACTTAAAGTGACTGGTTTTGCTCATTATTAGTGAGGCAATGTAGAGAGCTTGCAGTTGGAGAAAGCAGTTGCTACTTCAGCTTTCATTTAATCACACTTCTGAGAATAGCTACTTTACGTGCAACAAATATTAGTAATATTATTCAGCTCCTAACATAAACTTCCATCAGCTCAAAAGTGATTTAAGAAAAAACAATCTGCAACAGAAAGACAATATGCAAGTATGTGGCACTCTCCCTCTTATGTGTGCTGAAAAAGACCTCCTAGGAAGACCCTACTTAGCAAAGGACTTCTCTCGCACATCCCCCAGACCATGTTCCCTTATCCAGGTAAGACCACACCTGGAGTATTCTGCATCCAGTTCTGGGCTCCTCAGTACACGAGACATGACATACTGGAGGAGTCCAGTGAAGAGGCATGAAGATGTTGAGGGAACTGGAGCACCTCACATATGACGAAAGGCTGAGAGAGCTGGGATTGTTCAGCCTGGAAATGAGAAGGCTCAGAGGGATCTTATCAACATATATAAATACCTGAAGGGAGAAGAAAGCAGGGCCAGGCTCTATTCAGTGATGCCCAGTGACAGGGCCAGAGGCAATGGGCACAAACTGAAACATTTTTTACTGTGAGAGTGATCAAGCACTGGCACAGGCTGTCCACAGATGTTGTGGATTCTCCATCCTTGGAAATACTCAAAAGCCACCTGGACATGGTCCTGGGCAAGCAGCCCTGGGTGGCCCTGCTTGAGCATGGTGGGTTGGACCAGATGACCTCCAGAAGTCCCTTTCAAGCTCAACCATTCTGTGATTCTGTGAGGGTGGCTGAAAATAATTTAGTTCTGTCAGAAAGCTAAGTTGGTTGAGGAATATTCAACAATTAAGGCATGTGTAACTACAGCAGCTACTCCTTGATTTTCATTAAAAAAAAACAAACCTTCCCTCTCCTCCCGAACTGCCTCTGGTTTCAACATTTCCTTTCCCAGTAAGTGGCAATACAGCCTCAGATTGCAGCTAACTCTCAGTCTCTCCTGCCTCCATGCCTGTTCTTAATGCTAGCAAATGCATTTGCTACTATTCACTTATATACTCAGTTACCTCTATTTGCCTCTTGCACAGGTGCAGTGATGACCAAAATGACACAACTGTAAAAAAAAAAAAAGCAAACAAAACACACAACCCAAGACAAAACACACAAACCCAAAAAAAACCTCAACCAACCACAGTGGTAGGGTTTAGGCCCAGCTATTTTGTCATTCATCCTCATTTACTTATTGTGGTATCTCCTAACAGGCAACACAGACGACGTCTGTACGTTTGTATGGCTAGTTCTGCTAGGAAAGAACAATCAGCTGCAGATCTGAAAGGAACTGAGAAGTCAGCAATTTCACAGCCATTGCATTACACTATCTGCTGGAACATTTTGGAGTATATCAAAGCTGCTGTCACATATCCTTTTCATGGAACTGCAAGACTTTAGGAGAAACAAACCCGGGATCAAATCCACTCATCAAGCAGGAATAGATATCCCCTGCAATGCTATTTTTCCAGTGCTTTATGTAGTCTTTATTTTTAGGCAGCCTAAGCATTCAGGTTTCATTGACCCACCGACAAGTGAGCTATCCATCTACAAATCTTGCTAGTGTAACTTCCAGGCTCCTATCTCCCCTTTCCATCCCTCTCTTTGGAAGCCTTCCACTGATCATCAATGTTTCTAAGAATAAATACCATGAAGATCCAGAGTCTTCCCACCAAACTTCAACCACCTCTCCTCACACAAGTCAGGGGCTCTGCTGTCATAAAGGCAAAGGTAGCCCGAGTTGCTCTTTGGAGATACCTCTGCCTCTCCCTGCTGGCTTCAGAGAGAACCTCTGAAAGGAGGAGTCAGGGTCTTATAGACAAGCTATACAAAATTTAAATCTTGTGCAATTTTTTCTGATCATCAAGACATCTGTCTGGCCCCTCTTCCCCCTACTAGTTCTTTAACACCTGAAGATCTCTTCTTGGCACTGTACTGCTTCATCTGAATGTGATTTCTACCTGTAATCTCAAACCTGCACAGAAGAGATCTACCAACATCCCAGCTCCAAGATGTTTGTGTATTTCAAAGTATCTCATTAGCACCTTTCCTTACCTTTTAAGGATAGGCTTGGTTTCTTGTCATGACTCCCCATTTGACCCAACCCCTTCAGGTCTCCTGTTTGTTTCAACACAAGTCACTGCTATGGAGTAGAAGTGTTTAAATTCATATTCGGAATAGACAATTAAAAAACCAAGATTATTCAGAAAATCTATGCAAGTTCAAATCTGCACAAGATTTCCAAAACAAAGCTTACAAGACATTACAAGGTAGAAATACACATAACCAGAATTTAGACTTCGAGAGCAAGCCTTGAATTCTGGGCTGAAACATGGTGTACAAATGTTTGAGATGATCATAATTTCCTCCAAAGTAATGTCATTCTGATCAAAAGTCAAGTAAAACCAGAAACATCACAATAGTCCCTAGTCGTAATTGGGCAAAAGCTATGAAACATCCACTCATTTGTTACAAATTTGTTGTATGTATTTTAGAGATACCTATTGTTAAACTACAAAGACAGTTGTAAGGAGCATCTCCTCCTTCCCAAATGTTAAGGGCCTTCCAAACTGGGGAAAAAAAAAAAAAAAAAAAAAAAAAAAAAAAGAAACAGTAAATCCAGTCCCCTTGACTAGCAGCTTTTAATCCAGCACTGCCAGCTCAGCTCACAGATTTGTCACTTGCTAGCAGTTTGGTGACCTTGTATGAGTACAACGTTGTGTTGGCATCCTCTCTTGGGGCAGATAGATTAAAGTGAACCAACCATCTACTTGACCAAGAGAGGTTTTTAAAATAAACATTCTCAGGGGTGCTGAAACATATTATTTATGTATGGCAGAGATTTACTGCCTCTTTACTCAAACCACCAAGGGCTCCATGATCTCCATCCCAGCCTCTTGATGCCTTCTCCCCTGAATCATTAACTGTGATAAGGAGCAAGCTTTGGCAAGAATCCAAGTGTCTTTTTCTAAAGCATTAGTACTCAGAAACCATTCCACAAACCTAATTATTGTGCTTCCATGCTTAGGAACAAAGCCAAACATCTATTTTCCACACAAGAGGGTCTGCTTCCCTCAATGAAGCTCTAAAGAACAAGAAGAGAGTAAAATAAATTTTAGTCAAATAATTGCTGCCCACTTCCTATCCACCCCTCCAGTCTCCAAACATCCTCTAACCGAGATTCTAAAACAAAGAAAAACAAATGCCTCATTATACAAACATAAGTTATGTTTGAAAATCTACTTGCCTGCTCACCAACAATGATGGGGAAACTTCGCTTGGTGAAAAGTCATGTGTCATCCTTTTCCACAGCTTTCACTTGAAAGTTAAAAAAATAATACTCAAACCAGAAACAAAGCAAAACAAAAAAAACCACCTCACAAGCTCTTAGCTTATGCATTTTAGCCACTGCTGCACCAGTAAGATGAAGCTATACAGGCAAGCACCTCCACTGCCCAGGGAAAGGCAGCTGTGGCTAAGGCAGCAGCAGTGGACTCAAGCCTGGTGTTCCTTTCCAAGTTAATTTTGTACCATATATCTATGAGAAACTGTAAGGACCTGGACACAGCTCTCTCCCCTTGCTGTTAAGAGAGGAAATTCAGACAAACAGCCAAGAGTGATATGAATCTTATAGCAGGATCCAAAGAGCAATCTAATTCTTACAGGTTTCAAAAGGATTCTCACCCCTTTCTTGCCCCCACAGCAAGAACGAGCAGCCCCGTAATCCTTGCAAGCCCTGGCTCCAAAGCTTACTGCTCCAAAAGCACAACAGCACACTCCATGTGTTTCCCCCATCAGGAAAGACAACTCAGTTACAAAAGGGCTCTGAATGCATCCTTAAAAATTATCTTCCCCAAATAACAAAGCAGCATTTTAACTGGGTAGGCGTGCTCATACACACTGGCCTGAGCACTCACCCTCTTGGCTGTACTCGTAACAGAGGAAGCACACAGGGCTCCCTTTCACAGCACTGCAACTTAAAACACTGCTCAAAGGGGGTCAGCAGCAGGTGCAATGTCACAACTTCCAAAAACACACCACCCCTACAAACAGACCTTTTTGTCCAGTCCAAGATGAAAACCTAAACCCTTACACCTCACCTGCAAACTTGTCTTTGCACAGAGGGACAGCTACAAGACCAAAGTAACCAGCACTGCTCTTCTTGAATGGGTTACAGGAGCCAGAAGCTAACAATGTGCAAGTACTTTCACATATGGCTAAGACAACAACCCAGAAAAAAAGGGCTCTCTCCAGGGACCAAAATTTATGCCCCAAAAAATGGGGTAATTATCACACAAAGTACACTCAAGCCATTTCAGTAATTCTAGTTTCTTGCTGGACACAAAAGACATTAGAAACTCTCTCTTGTTATTAATAAATGAATTTAATTGATGAGATCAGAAGATGACAATAGGGGAGAGAGAACTGATTACTAGCTGGAAACAGCAGGTAGGAGAAGACACTAAAAAGAGATATGAGAAGTAAATACAGTTGGATAAAAAGAAAAAATGCATTTACTGTTTCAACTTCTTGTGTCAGAACAGTCCTAGGATCTTATTTGACCCCTTCAACCATTTTACAGTGTTACCACCAAAAACTACATCAAAATCAAGTCCTCCCATTATACCTCCATCATATGTTTTACAAATTTTAACAATATAGACCTATGCTTAAATAACAAATAAAAAATCCCCAGGTACGATCACTGCTGATTTTGACATGCACTATTAATTTCAAAATACTTTTATCAGGACTCAGTGAAGTAGAGCTAGCACAGATGTTAATCTCAGATTGTTTACTAGAGTTAAGGGGGAAAATGTCAGCCTTTATTTCCCCCACAGTGTATTACTTGTTGAAGTTTCTGTATGAGTTACTTTTGCTAGAGAGTCTCCCTGTCTGGCAGCCCTCAGCACTTACCATTTTTTGTAAAACCATAAGCAAAAGCAATCTTCCTCCTCCCTAATTTTGTATGATAGTATGAAAACCACTGCATCAAGCCCTTTTTTCCCATGACAGTCATGATTCATTTTGGCTGAGTATTCTCTGATAGGGCACAAAGAGCTTGCCATTCACTTCAGGCGAACAAAGCTTCAAGAAACTGGATTTTTACTTTCATTTTTGCAAATCAAGTCTAAACAGCACCACTGGAAACAAGAAATAATTGACCCAGTTACATTCTACTGGATATGAAGTCTTCTATTTGAGGACACATAGAAGTGGATGCCCTTTGGTGAGACATGGGAAACCAATTGCAGCAATAACTCCTGAAGTAAAACTGCAGAGACTGTTAATGAATAGCAGCGATACCCTTGAAAGAGAAGTAACTGGACCACTGACTGCCTCAGCCTACACAGGAGCTCCCTTCTAACACTCTCTGTCTGCTTCATCTCTTTGACGTGGCCAACATCCCTGACAAAAGGATCTATCACAAGTATCTTTTTCCTTCAAGTATCTCAACAGCTGTGTTCACTGTAATATCTGAGAATATCACACTCCGGTAGACATTTATCTTCAAAATGTCCTTTGGACAAAAGGGGATTAAAGGCACATGGAATTAACACACAACTTGTTCTGTGTCATATGAAGTCTGTCAGGGCAGGGAACTGAAGCCTCTCTCATCTCCTCAAGCCCAAGTGGAGCATCTCATTTAACTAGCAGACTTGTTCTCTCACAGGTGTATATACACCACACTGTCACATAACCTGAAAATAAATTGAAACCAAACCATGTTTGAAAGAGCTGTAATAATATTCTCTCTCATCAGGAACTGAAATAATCCTTTAAACCCCTTGTCAACAGACAAGTTGACAATATATAACAAAAATGTACACAGCTGGTCCTTTCCAACCCAAACCGTTCTATGATTCTATTCTGAATAAATGCTGTCCAATTTTCTGGATATATGTAGAATTTCATCAGAGCATAGTCACACCATCTTACACACCTTTTCTATTACTCACTACACACAGTATTTTATGGCCAGCCAGAATAATGTAGTCCAGTAACTACTTCATCTTTTTGAAAGAAAAAGGCTTGAGTCAGTCATAAAACAAGATGCATTCTGGTTCTCCAAAGCGTATTCCTTGACAGCATCATGCGTTAGGTACAGCTTTGTTAATCTTACCATCAGACAAGCTGCGAGTGATGAGCAAGTCACACAGCCTTTTGAGAAAAGCTTCTTGGAGATGATGCACATCTTTTGCCTTCCAAACAAGCTCACTTGTAACTTGAAAGCTTAGCAAATAAGTGGAAGGCCAAACATATTTTATCTAAAAGATAGCACATATCACAACCACAATAATAAACTGAAGCCGTCCAAAGAGACCAAAATAGTTAATTAAGAAAGATACCGCTACAGATTTGTCATTTTGGTTCAGACCATCTTTTTCAAGGCTCAAGGAAGCAGCTTCTAGAATGACCTTTCAGTTCCTTGGAGTGTTAATGAATTTTAAAATGTAATAAATTCCAAGTGCAATGGGATTAAACAATCTACTGAAAATCCAGAGAAAAATCGAAATGCTCCAAAGTGCCACATCCAGACATTTTTTTTAACACCTCCAGGTGACTCCACCACCTCGCTGGGCAACCTGTTCCAGTGCCTCGCCACTTAGGAAAAAAAACTCTTCCTATTATCCAATCTAAACCTCCCTTGGCACAACTTAAGCCCATTTCCTCCAGTCCTATAGCGTGTTACTTGGAAGAAGAGACCAACACCCACCTCACTACAACCTCCTTTCAGGTAACTGTAGAGAGAAATAAGGTCTCCCCTCTCAGCATCCTCTTCTTCAGGCTAAAGAGCCCCAGTGCCCTCAGCTGCTCCTCTTAAGAAATGTTCCCCAGACCCTTCACCAGCTTTGTTGCTCTTCTCTGGACCCACTCCAGCACCTGTATCGTTTTTATACTGCATCACCCAAAACTGAACCCAGTAGTCAAGCAGTGGCCTCACCAGTGCCAAGTAGAGGAATACAATCACTTCCCTACTACTGCTGGCCAGGATGCCATTGGCCGCCTTAGCCACCCAAGCACACTGCTGGCTCATGTTCAGGCAGCTGTCCACCAGCACCCCCAGGTCCTTTTCTGCCAGGCAGCTTTCCAGCCACTCCTCCCCAAGCCTGGAGCATTGCCTGGGGATGTTGTGACCCAAGTGCAGGACCCATCACTTGGCCTTGTTAAACCTCATACAACTGACCCAAGGCCATTGATCCAACCTGTCCAGATCCCTCTGCAGAGCCTTCCTGCCCTCCAGCAGATCAACACTCCCCCTCAATTTGGTGTTGTCTGCAAATTTACTGAGGGTGCATTCAATCCCCTCACATCCAGGCTATTGGTAAAGATATTAAACAGGACTGGCACAGAAACTGAGCCCTGAGGGACACCACTCATGACTGGTCACCAACCAGATTTAACTCCATTCACCACCACTCTCTGGGCTCAGCCATCCAGCCAGTTTTTCACCCAGCAAAGAGTCCACATGTCTACATCATGAGCCACCAGCTTCTCTACACACAATGCTGTGTGAGATGGTGTCAAAGGCCTTACTAAAGTCCAAGTAGGCAACATCCACAGCCTTTCCCCCATCCACTAGGAGAGTCATCTGATCACAGAAGGAGATCAGGCTGGTTTTTGTTACAGCCTCTTCAAATACTTAGAGATTTCTTTCTGCTTCTTCTAGTTGGCAAAATTATGACTATAATCCCCCATGTGTCCAAAATAAACATAACTGTTGTGACAGCTTTAAGCCTAGGGAGCACATCTGGGCAAAATACCTGTAAGCTTCAAGTGGTATGTAGGGTGAGAGCAGGGAGCAACTTAGAAATTGTTTGAAGAATACAGCTGACCACTTAAGTCTTTTGTCTTGCATAGGAAGTCACAGCACAGGTAACTTCCACTTGCAATCAAACCAGTGTACCTGTTGGCAGGCTTCTGGGGAATTCAACAGGGGAATTTAACAGACATGAACAACAACTTTGCAAATACTAAAGATCAAAAGATTTTATTTTTTTTTATTAGCCACTAGAGGGTTGCCAACAGCCCTTGGAAATATACGGAAGCATGTAGATACCACAAGCCAGAGCAGGGAAGAATAAAGCGATGCAAAAGCATTGCAGTTGCAGGGGAACTGAGTCCCCAGCACATTCCCCAAAAGCCACAGGGCTGTCCAAGATTTACGATTTCTGTCTTACTCATCTAAGGGAAGACTCTTCTCACTTCCTCCTGTTGCTGGAGTTGGTTTTTGATTAGCGAGCCAGGATTACCTTGGCAGAATCAACCAGCAAGACCTCATTTGTAAAAAGTCCAATACTCCAGTTTATTACTGGAAAGCCTGGCAGTTTTCAAGCTTTCTTGTTTTTTGGAGCTCATAGATGGTCCAGGACTGGTATGCACCCTCATGCAGCAAATTTAAGTCTACTGGCAACAGACCTGTTTTTAAGTATCTTCAGCAAATTGTTTAGAAATAAGCCACTAACGTCCATGCCCCCACCGAATACATTCTGAACAGCGGGGTTCTAGATCCATCCTGATGGGATGACTACAGTGTGAAACTGGAGCCGTGCTACCATGAACCACAGCCAGAGCAGAGCAGAAACTGCTAGTTTTCCACAGATCTTTCTGTCCTCTGAACTATTATGAATTTGAAGTCGGAATGGGATAAATAATGAAGCACAGCCTCCTATCTACTACTCTACTCCCGTTTGCTCCATATGACTCTGACAGAGTTTTACAGAAGAGAAGAGATGTCAATGCAAAGCAGAAATACTGAATATAACTGCCTTCTCCCCTATCAAGTGCCATCAAGTTTTTCCAAGATACTTCCCAAACAGTATAGCAATCAAATAAAAAGGGATACACATATGGACAAGACACCAGAGAAGCTGGTCTAGGTGGGAAAAAAAAAAATACTAATGGTCTGAATATTCTGGAAGTACATTCACACCCTCCACCATCAAAGGGAAGTTCACAGAGCTAGCAAATCTTTGCACTTAAATCCTTTGAAAATAAACTTACACCTTCTCCTTCACAGTGTATGATGCAGGCCTAAGAACAAAATGAAAATTCTTCAACCCCAGGGTTTTCACATTGCCTTGATTTTCTTTCATGCACACACCTGCCCGATGCAGGTGTGACTTCTATCCTGATCCCTACTGAAGTTTTGTGTTGTTACTTGGGAACATCCTTTCAAGTTCTGCGGTAAAACATAGCCAAGCGTTCCCTCCAGAGTAACACAACTTACCACGAGCAATGCACTGAAACTTGCAATGCAAATAAAAAATCTAAAGCCAGGCAAGATGACCTCTCCCCCCACTCTGCAGAGGCCACAAAGCAGTTTAACAGAGAAATCAGTTTTCCCTTTCAGCTAGCCCTTCTTGGCCTTTGTAGATTTACATTTAATAAGGACAACTGCAAAATTTGCACATTGCAGACATGGTGGCAAACTAACTGCTCCTTTTTCTTTGGGGATTTAAATTTTGACACCACAAACTGTGAGTTGGAAGGACTGGAAGGAAAGAGTTGCTTGTACACTGGATCTGTGGCTTCAGGGGAAAAAAAAGTTTTGTTTTTTTATGTTGTGAGACTTGACTAGTCCAACTGTTTTACAAAACACACATATGCATATGTAGGGCTTTGGTACTTAGCAGGACTGGATGTCTAATACCTATTCCTCCAACCACTTCTGTTAGTTCCCTGGAAGACAACAAGACTATTGGTTACAAAAAAAATTTGTTAATTTGCAGACCTCGCCAGTTGGGTACCTCAAGCAGTATGCAGCATTCCTGTAAAACCTACACCCAGTAAAAAAAAACACACAAACAAACAAACAAACCCAACAAACAAAACCAAATTTAGCAATGTCATTCACATTGATCAACTTTGACAACCCTAGTGAAACTGTACACCAAAGAAGTATAAAATAACTTTAGAAAGTAGTATGCAAACAGGCATCTTAGCATTCATCCACTTCTCAGCAGAGGCAGCAGCACAGCTTGCTCAGTGGGTACTAGGACTCCAGCCACCAGGACTCTGCTTCCCTCTCAGCCACTGGCCTGTTAGACCCGTCCTTGTCTCCTCAACATCCCAGATGACCCAGGCACAGAAAGGAAATTCCTATACTAATTGTTATAACAAGTGCAGAAGTTCATTAACAGATAGATTTTAATAGATCTGTCTACCTTCTCCAGAGAGAATCAAGCACTTCAAAAAAAAAAAAAACAAACCATTTTCAAATAAGACTGCACTCCTTCCCCAGAGGCTCATCACATTCAGGCATAGACAATAAAAGCTTTTCTACACTTGCCGGGTACCTCACAAAAATTATCATGACCCACTCACCAACACACAGTGGTTTCCAAGCCTTTCATCTGCAGGCCTCAGAAGATTTTCCAAGAGAGACACAGCTACTCGCTAGAGTGGTTAGGGTAGTAGATCCTAATTTTGTTTCCCAGATCCCTCAAAAGCAGTCAAAAGGCCACAGAGTGAGAAGACACGTAACACCAGTCTATTCCCACACAAGCCAAGCAACGTTCATCCTTGATGAAGATTAAAATTTTTTAAACTGACATCAACTTTCCTCTAAAAAGTAGAGATCTGTGCTTGACTCCTTTAAAAAGTCAGTCAACTGTAAGCAAAATCTGCTTCTACCTAGGTGGAAAATTTGTCCATTTCCTCTTCAGTGGAGGAATTTCTTCCTAATTGTAACATTAAAGGAAGAGAAAAAAAGTCATTAAAACTCAAGCCAAAAAGGCAATACTCTGTTGTGTTTGGGCAGTAACAGTCAGAGCATTTCTTCCTCTGTTTTCACTTGATTTTACACCGATTCTTTTTCTGCTGTTACAGTAGAATCACACAATAACATGAACTGGAAGAGACTTCTGTTCACCTAGTCCCACTCCCCCAAGAAAATAGGGACAAACTGACTTGGCTTTCTTAGGATCTTGTCCAGCTGAGTCCTGCATATCTGCAGGAACATCCCAGCCTCCCTGGGTAGCCTGTTCCAACATCAGACCACCCTCATATAGAAATTTTTTTCGTGATATCTCATTGGAATTTTCCTTGTTTCAACTTGCGTCTATTGCCTCTTGCCCCACTGCTGTGCATCTCCCAGAAGAGCCTGGCTGTGTCCTTCCTCTCCATACCCTCTCATCAGTTCACTGAAAACACAGGATAGTTTTCTCTTAAAGAACAACACAACACATGCAGCACTGTATTCCCAAGATGTTCATAAAATAAGTAGACGCAGCTATGGATTTTCAGTTTATTTTTCTGAAATACAAGAACTGTATTTTTGTTTGCAACCTAACGCTGTCTCTTGTGGATTGCCCTTCTGCAGCATGTACCACCAAAGGCTCACCTTCACAGTCAACTAACAGAGAGCAGCTGATGTGGTAAAAATTCACACCACAAATTATTCTGCAGTAACCATCCCATACGGAGAAATCCTGAGGTTTTGTTCCCTATTTGAACTAGTCCTGCCAGTCAGATGTAACTAAGCGACCTCAGGACACACTCTGTTTTTCACAACTTCTCTGTTAAGCAGGAAAGTGATATTTAAGCAATGTCAAAAGTGACCACAAAGAAAAACCACGTGCCAAACTTGTGGCCAGCCTGAAGATGAGGACTACATCGTAGGGCTGGTACCTGTTCCACCAGGACACCTCCTGTGGGGTCACGCAGGGGATAGCAGGACACCGGTGGGATCCAGTGTCCGACCGCCTGCTCTGACCCCTGCTAGCAACACCCTTCTCTCCAGAAACTCATCGACCGCACGTGGATGGATGCTTGGCTCACAGAGCCGGTGCGCTTGGGTTTTTTGGGTTTGCTTCGATGTGTTTTTTTTTTTTACAACAGCATCTTCTGCCA